>NC_056734.1:267157764-267368866 GCF_019279795.1 Protopterus annectens
GATAAATATAAATGTTCTATTATATAATATTTTACACTAGGATTATAGCTCCAATATAAAACCTAAGAATATGGTAATATTACAAGACATACAAACAGAAAAAGAAAGTGATCAGAATTAGCAACTATGTATATAGTTAAAGACTATAAATATGTGTACAAGGGTGGAAGGTAGGCATAAGGTTAAGGTGTTCACCTTATAGGCACAAGGTGCAGAGTTTGATTTTCACATGGGGTAATTGGTTGGGCTTGGAATGGCTCACAAGGACAGTTAGCCTGGTACTAATTTATGAAGTTATGAGCATATGAACAACTTTACACATAGTAAATAAAATAGAAAAATATGAAATAATCTGACCTATAAATTAATAAATATGAAAATAACAACTGACTTCCTTCCCATTGTAGACCAGAGAGATAATGTGATGTACAGGGAAAGATGATTGTAGATATATTCAGTTTGATCAACTTATAAGAAAGATTCTGAACACGTTTAACATTTCATATTCATAATAACTCACTGACAGGCTTTTTTAAGTTGATGCATACTAAAATATTAGAGATATTAATATGAATCAGAAGCATGAGCTAAATATTGTTAGTCTAATGAAGAGCTTGAGAGGCAGTCTGTTTGTCTTTTTCAACAAACTAGGAATATGTTATTACATGGTAGAATATTTTAGGGTTATATCATTAGGTGATTTTTTTATTAGTTTCCAAACTTTTGTCCATAGCTGAAGATTTCATATTGTTATATATAAAGTATAAAAGTGCTGTACATAAATGTAATTTCATTAAACCTGTTTTTTTCTGTCATATATATGTCTTAATTTAATTGCGTATGTATTAATATTAATGGATTGAATAATCCATTGAAGAGGGGTAGTCTGTTCAACTACTTGCAGTGATATAAAGCTCAAATAGCATTTCTGCAGGAAACATGTTTACTTAATAAAGATGTAAATAAACTTCCATTAAAGAATTATTTGGTTCTGGCTTTCAAGCTAAAAGAAGAGGCACCCTCTTTTATGGAAGAACTCACCATTAATGCCTGAAGTAAAAGATACTTATGTTGATAAAAATGGTATGTTAAGCATTATTATAATTGAAATAAATCCAAAAGCCTACTAGCGGAATCACAAAAACGCTGGAGACGTGAATAAATTCCACACTTTTAATAAAAGGTTTAGCACTTTCATCTAGTGAGACAGGACTTCATCAGAACAACAATTAAATAAAATAACACCATTTAAATAGTAATAAGTACATACCAAAACCAATAAAATACATGTATTTAATCCCAGCCCATTTCCTATGTCATCACTTCCTCTGAAAAGGGAACTGGTTTAAAAATATACATGCACAACACAATGAAAACACCTTAAAAACATTAAAAATTGAAAAGACCCTCCAGTACATGAAACCAAAATCCCTTATAAATATTGTGAAAATTGAATTGTTATAGTAAACATTGTTAAAAATATACAAATGAATTCGTATTTTGTACCACTGACATTAATATGTTATGCCTATTATAAACAAGAAAATGAAATAAAACAATTCCCATCCCTATCAAACACAAATCCTAGCTTCTAGGATGGGCTTGATAGATATGCTATCATTAATGCCGGGCTTTACTGTGGCATTTAAAATTATTTACCACTTTACCTCTCTCTCACTTAATAATACCTTCAGGTTTCTACCTCTAGGATTAAGATATAATACATCTAGTATAGCAAATCTGAAGGTTTGACATCCTGGACTATCCCTAACATAGGTCTATATAAAGCATTAATAACATCACCCTTTCTAATAGCATACAAATGGTTGTATATCCTATTCTTCAAATGCCGACCAGTTTTCCCTACATCAAATGCTGGACAGTTATCACATAAAGCAAAATAAATGACATTCTTAGTTTGACAATTTCCTTTCATGAAATAAATCCTATTCTTACTCTGATTTTTAACTTGTATGGTAGGTTCTTCCAAAATAGCAAAACAATAATGACATCTCCCACATTTTACAGTTCCTGTCCTTTTATGTTGATTATGTGTAACTCTTGTATATAATTTATTTTTCAAATTCTGTCCAATCTTAACAAATTTAGGATGTTTTCCTACATGCTCATATATCATCAAATCACTTAATAACATGCTCCAATTCTGCAAAATAACATTTTTAACTGCAGACGTATGTCTTTTGTAGGGTACAACAAAAGCCCTATTAAATTCTTTACTTGTATGAGCAGAGTCTATGTGTATTTCATTCAATGTTCCATGCCCTAATAAGGGTTTATATGTCTTCCCCCATTCATTTGAAACATACATAACCACATCATCCACCATCTTACTAGGATATCCTCTATCTTTAAACATAGTACCTATGAATTTCATTTGTCGTACCATGTCCGAATAATCCGAGGTCATGCGGGCCGCCCTAATACACTGTCCTTTAACTATATTTTTCTTCAAATGATAAGGATGACAACTGCTATACTGCAAATATGAATTGCTAAATGTGTCCTTGCTAAAAATCTGAGATTTAAAGCCAAGGGGGGTATGCGTAATAAGTGTGTCTAAATAAGGGAGCTCCTTTGTACTGATATTATATGTGAATTGAAGAAATGTGCTAGTTGTATGCAAATAATTGACAAATTCCTGCACATTTTCCATGTTGCCATCCCAAATCATAAAGACTTCATCCAAAAATCTAAAGTAACCCTTAATATGCTGCATCCATACACTTTTGAATATAAATTCATTTTCCCAATCTAAAAGAACTAGATTAGCATATATAGGAGCACTGGCGGCGGCCATCACCACTCCCTTGTTCTGTATGTAATACTCTCCCTCAAAATAAATGAAGTTGTAATCTAGTACAATACTCATAAATTCACTAATGAGTTGAATCTTTTCCCAGTTTAACTGTGTGTGGTTCCTTATACAGTTTACAAACCTCTCCATACCTTCCTCTCTAGGGATACAAGAAAATAAATTCACCACATCAATAGTAACTAAAACCAACTCATTCTTCCACAAGGATGGTGTTAATCTACTGAGAAAATCCCAAGAATCTTTTATAATATGTGCAACATTCTGATAAATAGGTTTTAACCAATTATCCACAACTTTTCCAAAAGGGAAGGTTTTTGACTTGCTGCCCGATATAATGGGTCTGTATGGGGGGGTGCATTATATCCTTATGGATTTTTGGAATACCCATAATAGTGGCCAACGTAGGATGTTCTATTTTTAAGAATCTATATAAGTTGTTATCAATTCTATCTTCTATTAATAATTCTTCCAATAAAGCATCAATACGTTGATAGGCTATATTAACCTCATTAATGGATGAAACTTTGTATGTAACAGTATCTTGTAGGATATTATGAATGGCATTTAGATAGTCATTTGTGTCCACAATAACCACACCCCCTCCCTTATCGGGTTGTAAGATTTTTAAATCCTTATTAGCATTTAAATCGCGTAATACATCTTGTTCTTGTTTGTTAAAATTAAGTCTTACTCCAGACCGTTTTTGTCTATCAAGTTCATACAATTCATCTATGACCACTTTTTCAAAACTGGCCAATAAAGGATGTAGAGGAGGGTTAAATGTACTGTTTTGGGACTGAATATAAACGCTGTGGCTTAGAGACATTTCTCTCCGAAGTTCATGATTTTGATTTTCGAAATAATAATGCAGTAAATAATGTGAATAATAGTGGACTTAATGATGGAACACTTAAGGATATGATTCATTTATTTGGTAAAAAACTAAATGTTATTAAAAGTATACAAACTGAAAATGCATATTTAAATCAATGCATATCTTTACGAATTGTGCCCATGGGGCTTAGGTTTTTTAAAAAACCTATGGGGGTAGACATGTCTAGTGAAGTTTTACAGGAATGTAATGAAATGTTTGATAACTTTGGCATTACCTTTATGAAATTTATTCTCAAATGCAATGATGGTAAAGTGTGTAAGCTTATGAAAGAAGTTGATGATTTGAATGTTCGTATCACACAAGATTTATTGTTTGATGAGTGGCATGAATTGTATGATAAACAATACCAATACGTTAAAAGCAATAATAATAGGACTTTTAACAGGAAATATGCAAAGTTACGGAGGGATATGCAGCAATATAAGGAAGGTAAAGTTTATCATTGGGAAAAGGCAAATGAAACTAAACAAACTCTGTTTGGAAAATGCATATTTCTGAGCAGGACGGGTGGGGTTCAAATGGAGATTTACATACTTTTTTAGGTGAAGAAACAGAATGGGAACATATAGGGAAGAAAAAAGGGGGGCGGTGGAATCCCTATCACACACAACACAGCAACTACAGGAATCAAAGGTAACCCTTTCAGACAATTCTGACATTGTTAAGTATAATGCAATACAATATGGCAGGGGTGACTTTTATATTTATAATTATATATCCTTGGAGATACAAGATGTTCATTTTGGTTTGTTTGGGAAAGGAATAAAATTTGTCCCTAACCAAAAATTTAATGTTGTAGATAGTATAGTAGAATTCAAGTTATTTGTTCGGAAGCTAAATCTAGGCATTTACTTCAAGGATACAAATATTAAGAAACCAAACGGGCCAGCATGTAGGATGTAAAATATTGGTAATAGTTTATTGCTTCAATAAATCCATATATCAGCAATGGTCAAAACCATGCTGAATAAGCAAACCGGTTTCGGCTAATGTTAGCCTTTCTCAATGCCAAATATCCATGAAAATAAAGCATCACCATTTTGAGACATACTTATAGTCCCTCTCTTAAAGAGATATTGCCCATTGTGAATGAATAAATTATACTAACTAAATTCAAATACACATAATCCACCCCACATGTTCAAAAATCCATTTTATATTTAAACAAAAAAATAAATTAGAGTATAAATATATGTCATCCAGGAAATTCAGGCAGATATAGACCTATATTCAAACTTGTGATTTATATAATAAATATAACAAATATAGCAAGTGTAACCCCAAGCAAATAACCTGCCATAATAAATATATAACATAATACATATAAGGCTGGAATATGTAATAAACACATAAGACCCCCCATACTGAGTATATTGAAAATACATATAGCCTGGTTATTTGCAACATTAAAAATAGAAATGAACATGTGTATGCAACCTGCTAAATTGGTTCCAATGTATTCAATCCTGGTCTGAAAAGACCCCCTAACCTGATGATCCATTTGTACTCCATATCATTGAGTTTCTTGTGCCATCCTGCTTTTATTTTTCTATGTAAAGTAATTCTATCTATAATAATAAATGTGAAATGAGCAGAAGGGTGTTCAAGGGTGTGTTTATACAGAGCGTTGGTCATACGTTTGTTTCTAATCGCACTAATATGTTCACAAACCCTAAGTTTAACAGGCCTGGAGGTCTGTCCCACATAAAATGAACAGTTACAAGTGGCCAAGTATACAGCCCACTACAATTAGAAAACATCCTGATCTCAAAAACCTGGGATGTGTTTCTACTAGAAAACTCACTAGTTTTGGGCATATGTTTGCAAAATAAACAATGACCACATGGAAAACTTCCCTTCAATGTTCTTCCCTCCAAAGTGGTCTGTGATGGGTTATGTGAACTTTTTCTCTTATAGTGAGTTAGAAAGGAATTTAAATTTCTACCTCTGCGGTAAGAAAAAGAACACTGTTGGGGTAATATACGGTTCAGAATTTCATGAGAACGTAAAATGTCCCAATGTTGATTAATTATATCAACAAATCGATTAGTATTAGCCCCATATGTGGTGACTAGCCTCAAAGTGGAATTGTTCCGTGACCTAGACTTAAGCTGTTGTTTAGATTTATATTGTAATAAATCAAAACGTGATGAATTGTTAACTGTTTTCAAAGATTTAAAAATGATATGTTTTTGATATCCACGATCAACAAATCTATTAACAAGGTCATCACAAGAATTAGAACCATCCTGTGGAGAAGAACATATTCTTTTCATCCTCATAAATTGAGATTTGGGGATGTTGTGGATGATGTGGCGTGGATGACAACTGTCCGCATGTAGCAGAGTGTTGTACTGAGGAAATTTCCTATAGACCGATGTAGCTAAAGTATGGTCCTGAAGTCTGGTAACCAAAACATCCAAAAACACAATGCTACCATGTTCTATATTGACTGAAAAACGAATTCCAAAACTGTTGTCATTTAAATAGTCCACAAATTTGGAAAGTTGTTCCTTGGTTCCACGCCACACCATCCAACAATCATCCAGATATCTTCTCCAAATATCAAGATTTGACAAAAAGGAATTGTGATGTGTATCATATATATATGTGGCCTCAAAGTAACCCATGAACAGATCGGCATATATGGGGGCAAAAGACGCCCCCATTGCTGTTCCATTGGCTTGCCAATAAACTTGGCCGTTGTAATGAAAAATGTTTTTACATAACACAAATTTGGTCAATTTGGTCAGAAAATTGTTAAATTCTGTAGAATATAATTTTGATTTATAAAGCCAATATGAAACAGCTAAAATGCCTAATTCATGTGGTATGCTGGTATATAATGAGGCCACATCAAAACCACCACGAGGATTCCAATTGTGAGTCTTGAACTATATTAAGAAACTCCGTTGTGTCCTGTATGCGCGATCGAATATGTTTCAATAATGGTTTTAAATATACAGTAAGGAAGCTGGATAAAGGTTCAGTTAAAGAACCACGCCCGGAAACAATGGGTCTGCCCGGGGGGTTTTTTGCATCCTTGTGGATTTTAGGTAACAGATACAGGTATTGGGGGATAGGTTCCTCCACCTGTAATTCCTTAGCTACCTTTTCCGTAATTAGCCCCTGAATAGTAGACACTTCCAAAAACTTGTCTATTTCAGCCTTGAAACGTAAAGTAGGATCCAACTTTAGCTGTTTGTAATAGCTAGTGTCAGACAATTGTCGAAGAGCTTCATTAGTATATGCTTGATAGTCCATTACCACTATGGCACCTCCTTTATCAGCCATTGTAATAACTAGCTGATGATTGTTTTTAAGATCTAATAAAGCCTGTTTTTCCATATGGCATAAATTGCTAAATTGTGGTTGATATACATTGGCATAGTGTAACTCCTTCATGATACATTCCCTGAAAATAGAGGCATGTTTGTTCATTGGAGCAACAAAAGTGGATTTTCTGAATCTAAATTCAGTAGATCTTTGAGAATCATTCTTATCTGAAAAAAATATTTTCAGATTAAGTAATCTACAAAAATTGTTAACATCATTTAATAAATCATGTTCCGGAACCACAGAACTTGGAACAAAGTTCAATCCTTTATTCAAAAGTGTAATCTGAGCAGGGGAAAGAACAGTAGAAGAGATGTTATGAACATTATTAGTTACTGTATCATTTGTTGCAACAGATTCTGTAGAGTTGGGGTATTTGAACCTAGATCTGTGTTTTCTGCCCCCCCTCCTCCTACCCTTTGGTCTAAAGGGGGCATCTGTCTTCTTTTCGCCACTGGGGACGCCTGACGTGAGGACACTTCTCCATCTGAGGTGGAATAAGTTTCTTCCTCAGAAGTGAAATCTGAGGAGGTATGTGGATATCTAAGAATTGACCTAGGTCTTTTCTTATTGTTATTACCTCTCTGAGTAATCTTAGGTTCACTGAATCTAACTGTTTTTTGACTAGTAAAAGGCTTCCCTTTTTCATAGTCCATGAGATCACGCTGAAATTTATTGATCTTTCTTTTCATCAATTGTTTTTCAAGAATAGACAAATCTTTAGCCAAATTGGAGATATGCTGAGAGTAATACTGCTGCTTGTTGAATTGTTCAGCCTCCAAGCACAAACCTTGAATGTCTGACAGATTAGTAGAAATAATTCTGTCATAGTATTTTAACAAACAACCTACAAAAAGCATGGATGCTGAGTGTTGTGCATCTGCCCAATCTTTAGATAACTCCTCATCAATGTGTGCCACCAAAGGTTGTAGCCGTACCCTCAACCCCCTTGGTGTTATGTTCTTGGCTTGATAAGCCTTGAACAGCTTCATGTGCCAAACATTCGTACGTAAGATTTTCATCTGTCTCCCCAATTTAGTAAATGTATAACTACATTTTTGTTCGTCATTGGTTATAGATTCAGTCATATTTGAACTGGCATTAGTGGTCAGGCCAAACACCTCCAAATTGTCCTTATCAGCTGACAATCCATGTAAGATGTCATTTAAATCCATTTTGGAATAGTTCAAAAAAACAATGTGATGAAAAAACCCCAATATTATAAAATTTCTGAAACAGTCACAGACAGAAAAAACTGTTTTGGTAGGATGTAAAAATAAGCATATATTCCCATAGGCTGTTCGATCAAAACTGGACCACAAAGATTATTGCCAAACAGTAATTTCCGAACCTTCCGATCATTGAGTGAGGCCGCCAACTCAAAACCTCATGTGTAATTCAGTGTCCAGGCCCCCAGATGAGACAAAGGTCATTCTGGTTTATTTGGATTATTTTTGTCTCTTTGTACATGTTAAATATTTTTTATTAGGATATTGGTTCACTTTGAGGTTGTGCCCTATTTACTAGTATTACGATACTGGTGGAGTCTATGATTATTGCCAGAGATATCCATATACCTTTTGTCATATACAATAATATGGGTTCTCATTATGGTGCATAGGGGATGTTTTGGTCTTTGGTTTTGGTTTGGACCATAATATTCTAGAAAGGTCTATAGAATTTTTCTTCTAATAATAGATAGATCCCCCTTCTTTTTTCTGTCTGTGATTGTTCCAAAAAAGTTTTTTCTGTCTGTGACTGTTTCAGAAATTTTATAATATTGGGGTTTTTTCATCACATTGTTTTTTTGAACTATTCCAAAATGGATTTAAATGACATCTTACATGGATTGGCAGCTGATAAGGACAATTTGGAGGTGTTTGGCCTGACCACTAATGCCAGTTCAAATATGACTGAATCTATAACCAATGATGAACAAAAATGTAGTTATACATTTACTAAATTGGGGAGACAGATGAAAATCTTACGTACGAATGTTTGGCACATGAAGCTGTTCAAGGCGTATCAAGCCAAGAACATAACACCAAGGGGGTTGAGGGTACGGCTACAACCTTTGGTGGCACACATTGATGAGGAGTTATCTAAAGATTGGGCAGATGCACAACACTCAGCATCCATGCTTTTTGTAGGTTGTTTGTTAAAATACTATGACAGAATTATTTCTACTAATCTGTCAGACATTCAAGGTTTGTGCTTGGAGGCTGAACAATTCAACAAGCAGCAGTATTACTCTCAGCATATCTCCAATTTGGCTAAAGATTTGTCTATTCTTGAAAAACAATTGATGAAAAGAAAGATCAATAAATTTCAGCGTGATCTCATGGACTATGAAAAAGGGAAGCCTTTTACTAGTCAAAAAACAGTTAGATTCAGTGAACCTAAGATTACTCAGAGAGGTAATAACAATAAGAAAAGACCTAGGTCAATTCTTAGATATCCACATACCTCCTCAGATTTTACTTCTGAGGAAGAAACTTATTCCACCTCAGATGGAGAAGTGTCCTCACGTCAGGTGTCCCCAGTGGCGAAAAGAAGACAGATGCCCCCTTTAGATCAAAGGGTAGGAGGAGGGGGGGCAGAAAACACAGATCTAGGTTCAAATACCCCAACTCTACAGAATCTGTTGCAACAAATGATACAGTAACTAATAATGTTCATAATATCTCTTCTACTGTTCTTTCCCCTACTCAGATTACACTTTTGAATAAAGGATTGAACTTTGTTCCAAGTTCTGTGGTTCCGGAACATGATTTATTAAATGATGTTAACAATTTTTGTAGATTACTTAATCTGAAAATATTTTTTTCAGATAAGAATGATTCTCAAAGATCTACTGAATTTAGATTCAGAAAATCCACTTTTGTTGCTCCAATGAACAAACATGTCTCTATTTTCAGGGAATGTATCATGAAGGAGTTACACTATGCCAATGTATATCAACCACAATTTAACAATTTATGCCATATGGAAAGACAGGCTTTATTAGATCTTAAAAACAATCATCAGCTAGTTATTACAATGGCTGATAAAGGAGGTGCCATAGTGGTAATGGACTATCAAGCATATACTAATGAAGCTCTTCGACAATTGTCTGACACTAGCTATTACAAACAGCTAAAGTTGGATCCTACTTTACGTTTCAAGGATGAAATAGACAAGTTTTTGGAAGTGTCTACTATTCAGGGGGTAATTACGGAAAAGGTAGCTAAGGAATTACAGGTGGAGGAACCTATCCCCCAATACCTGTATCTGTTACCTAAAATCCACAAGGATGCAAAAAACCCCCCGGGCAGACCCATTGTTTCCGGGCGTGGTTCTTTAACTGAACCTTTATCCAGCTTCCTTACTGTATATTTAAAACCATTATTGAAACATATTCGATCGCGCATACAGGACACAACGGAGTTTCTTAATATAGTTCAAGACTCACAATTGGAATCCTCGTGGTGGTTGTGTACCCTTGATGTGGCCTCATTATATACCAGCATACCACATGAATTAGGAATTTTAGCTGTTTCATATTGGCTTTATAAATCAAAATTATATTCTACAGAATTTAACAATTTTCTGACCAAATTGACCGAATTTGTGTTATGTAAAAACATTTTTCATTACAACGGCCAAGTTTATTGGCAAGTCAATGGAACAGCAATTTTGCCCCCATATATTCTGTTCATGGGTTACTTTGAGGCCACATATATATATGATACACATCACAATTCCTTTGTCAAATCTTGATATTTGGAAAAGATATCTGGATGATTGTTGGATGGTGTGGAACCAAGGAACAACTTTCCAAATTTGTGGACTATTTAAATGACAACAGTTTTGGAATTCGTTTTTCAGTCAATATAGAACATGGTAGCATTGTGTTTTTGGATGTTTTGGTTACCAGACTTCAGGACCATACTTTAGCTACATCGGTCTATAGGAAATTTCCTCAGTACAACACTCTGCTACATGCGGACAGTTGTCATCCACGCCACATCATCCACAGCATCCCCAAATCTCAATTTATGAGGATGAAAAGAATATGTTCTTCTCCACAGGGTGGTTCTAATTCTTGTGATGACCTTGTTAATAGATTTGTTGATCGTGGATATCAAAAACATATCGTTTTTAAATCTTTGAAAACAGTTAACAATTCATCACATTTTGATTTATTACAATATAAATCTAAACAACAGCTTAAGTCTAGGTCACGGAACAATTCCACTTTGAGGCTAGTCACCACATATGGGGCTAATACTAATCGATTTGTTGATATAATTAATCAACATTGGGACATTTTACGTTCTCATGAAATTCTGAACCGTATATTACCCCAACAGTGTTCTTTTTCTTACCGCAGAAGTAGAAATTTAAATTCCTTTCTAACTCACTATAAGAGACAAAGTTCACATAACCCATCACAGACCACTTTGGAGGGAAGAACATTGAAGGGAAGTTTTCCATGTGGTCATTGTTTATTTTGCAAACATATGCCCAAAACTAGTGAGTTTTCTAGTAGAAACACATCCCAGGTTTTTGAGATCAGGATGTTTTCTAATTGTAGTTCGGACTGGGCTGTATACTTGGCCACTTGTAACTGTTCTGCATTTTATGTGGGACAGACCTCCAGGCCTGTTAAACTTAGGGTTTGTGAACATATTAGTGCGATTAGAAACAAACGTATGACCAACGCTCTGTATAAACACACCCTTGAACACCCTTCTGCTCATTTCACATTTATTATTATAGATAGAATTACTTTACATAGAAAAATAAAAGCAGGATGGCACAAGAAACTCAATGATATGGAGTATAAATGGATTATCAGGTTAGGGGGTCTTTTCAGACCAGGATTGAATACATTGGAACCAATTTAGCAGGTTGCATACACATGTTCATTTCTATTTTTAATGTTGCAAATAACCAGGCTATATGTATTTTCAATATACTCATTATGGGTGGTCTTATGTGTTTATAACAAACTACATATTCCAGCCTTATATGTATTGTGTTATATATTTATAATGGTAGGTTATTTGCTTGGGGTTACACTTGCTATATTTGTTATATTTATTATATAAATCACAAGTTTGAATATAGGTCTATATCTGCCTGAATTTCCTGGATGACATATATTTATACTCTAATTTATTTTTTTGTTTAAATATAAAATGGATTTTTGAACATGTGGGGTGGATTATGTGCATATTTGAATTTAGTTAGTATAATTTATTCATTCACAATGGGCAATATCTCTTTAAGAGAGGGACTATAAGTATGTCTCAAAATGGTGATGCTTTATTTTCATGGATATTTGGCATTGAGAAAGGCTAACATTAGCCGAAACCGGTTTGCTTATTCAGCATGGTTTTGACCATTGCTGATATATGGATTTATTGAAGCAATAAACTATTACCAATATTTTACATCCTACATGCTGGCCCGTTTTGGTTTTTTCTTAATATTTGTATCCTTGAAGTAAATGCCTAGATTTAGCTTCCGAACAAATAACTTGAATTCTACTATACTATCTACAACATTAAATTTTTGGTTAGGGACAAATTTTATTCCTTTCCCAAACAAATCAAATTGAACATCTTGTATCTCCAAGGATATATAATTATAAATATAAAAGTCACCCCTGCCATATTGTATTGCATTATACTTAACAATGTCAGAATTGTCTGAAAGGGTTACCTTTGATTCCTGTAGTCGCTGTGTTGTGTGTGATAGGGATTCCACCGTCCACCTTTTTTCTTCCCTATATGTTCCCATTCTGTTTCTTCACCTAAAAAAGTATGTAAATCTCCATTTGAACCCCACCCGTCCTGCTCAGAAATATGCATTTTCCAAACAGAGTTTGTTTAGTTTCATTTGCCTTTTCCCAATGATAAACTTTACCTTCCTTATATTGCTGCATATCCCTCCGTAACTTTGCACATTTCCTGTTAAAAGTCCTATTATTATTGCTTTTAACATATTGGTATTGTTTATCATACAATTCATGCCACTCATCAAACAATAAATCTTGTGTGATACGAACATTCAAATCATCAACTTATTTCATAAGCTTACACACTTTACCATCATTGCATTTGAGAATAAATTTCATAAATGTAATGCCAAAGTTATCAAACATTTCATTACATTCCTGTAAAACTTCACTAGACATGTCTACCCCATAGGTTTTTTAAAAAACCTAAGCCCCATGGGCACAATTCGTAAAGATATGCATTGATTTAAATATGCATTTTCAGTTTGTATACTTTTAATAACATTTAGTTTTTTACCAAATAAATGAATCATATCCTTAAGCGTTCCATCATTAAGTCCACTATTATTCACATTATTTACTGCATTATTATTTCGAAAATCAAAATCATGAACTTCGGAGAGAAATGTCTCTAAGCCACAGCGTTTATATTCAGTCCCACCCCTCTGGGGTTTATCAGATGTTAAAACGCAATTGGATTTAGAAACGCAATTGGTTTTTGAAACAGTACCTTTAATGCCATTGTGAGCAACAGCAGAATATGTACGCTTACGTACCGTTCTTTTAGGTACCGTCCCCAATGTACTTCTCCTGTCCTCCGTATGGTTACCGTTGTCCAGTGTTTCAATACTGTCCTGTTCTTGTTGGTCGGTAACAATACAATGAGAGGTCCCAAGATTATGATTTGAGGCACCACCAAAGTCTCCTTGCTCATGCAAAGTATCTGGCAACACTTCATTGCCCAAGAGATTACATAGGTGGGTGGAACCCACTCTATCTCCACGCTGAAGCGAGATAGGTTGACTAAACAAATCAATCAGTCTGGTGACTTCTCCTTTGAGGATGGTCATTTCAGCCTGAAGTTTACGAACCTCATCCCTTTGAATTGGTGAAAAAATGGAGGGTAGTTCATCCAGCGAATTCATGCTGAGGCAACTAATAGAAAAAAAAGTCCAAGTAGCCACTACAAACCAAAGCAAAATAAATCCAAAAGACTACTAGCGGAATCACAAAAACGCTGGAGATGTGAATAAATTCCACACTTTGCAGAATTGGAGCATGTTAAAAAGTGATTTGATGATATATGAGCATGTAGGAAAACATCCTAAATTTGTTAATAAGATTGGACAGAATTTGAAAAATAAATTATATACAAGAGTTACACATAATCAACATAAAAGGACAGGAACTGTAAAATGTGGGAGATGTCATTATTGTTTTGCTATTTTGGAAGAACCTACCATACAAGTTAAAAATCAGAGTAAGAATAGGATTTATTTCATGAAAGAAAATTGTCAAACTAAGAATGTCATTTATTTTGCTTTATGTGATAACTGTCCAGCATTTTATGTAGGGAAAACTGGTCGGCATTTGAAGAATAGGATATATGACCATTTGTGTGCTATTAGAAAAGGTGATGTTAATAATGCTTTATATAGACATGTTAGGGATAGTCCAGGATGTCAAACCTTCAGATTTGCTATACTAGATGTATTATATCTTAATCCTAGGGGTGGAAATCTGAAGGTATTATTAAGTGAGAGAGAGGTAAAGTGGCAAATAATTTTAAATGCCACAGTAAAGCCCGGCATTAATGATAGCATATCTATCAAGCCCATCCTAGAAGCTAGGATTTGTGTTTGATAGGGATGGGAATTGTTTTATTTCATTTTCTTGTTTATAATAGGCATAACATATTAATTTCAGTGGTACAAAATACGAATTCATTTGTATATTTTTAACAATGTTTACTATAACAATTCAATTTTCACAATATTTATAAGGGATTTTGGTTTCATGTACTGGAGGGTCTTTTTAATTTTTAATGTTTTTAAGGTGTTTTCATTGTGTTGTGCATGTATATTTTTAAACCAGTTCCCTTTTCAGAGGAAGTGATGACATAGGAAATGGGCTGGGATTAAATATGTGTATTTTATTGGTTTTGGTATGTACTTATTACTATTTAAATGGTGTTATTTTATTTAATTGTTGTTCTGATGAAGTCTAGTCTCACTAGATGAAAGTGCTAAACCTTTTATTAAAAGTGTGGAATTTATTCACGTCTCCAGCGTTTTTGTGATTCCGCTAGTAGCCTTTTGGATTTATTTTGCTTTGGTTTGTAGTGGCTACTTGGACTTTTTTTTTTTTCTATTATTATAATTGAATGGATCAGAAAACTACATACATTGGTGAACTCTTATTGGATTCCATGGGTTGGAGCTAAAGATGCAAACAATTACTTAGACACTATAGCCTATTACATGAAAGGTGACATTATATTGGCTGGCTATTTTAATTGTATTTTATGAGACAAAGATTTCAATGCAGATAGAAAGCTGAGAATCACATCTTTAGCGAAACACTTAACAGATTTTATAAATCTAATGAATTTAAAGGATGTACACGAACAAAGGAAAATAAAGTCACTTCGATGTACCTATTATTTATATAAATAAGGAACACAAACACATATTGATAAATGTTTTGTCTCAAATAATCTATTATCACATGTCACAGAAGTTTCAGTAGTTTTCTATCCCTTATTGAACTATAATGCTATAATCTTTAATTTTATTTAAAAACTGACAATTTATTACATCACAGGAGATTACCAGTGTGCATTATTAAAATAAAAGGATTCAAGGATTGATATGTTAAAGAGATCACAAATTTCCTAGAAAAAAACATGAATGATGATGTATCTGACAATTTCCTGTGGGATTCACTAAAGGCTTCCTTAAATGGAAACGTAACAAGCCGCTATATTAGTGAAACAAGAAAATGGGACAAAAAATTGAATACACTACAGGCCAAAATAGACACACTAAAGTTAAAATTTAAAACCAAACGACATTATCAGTTAGTCTGAACTTAAAAATGTAAATACAAAAATATGTTAAAATTTTAAATCATAAAGTTTCAATAAACCTGAAAAAACTTAAACTGCAGGCATATTCAGTAAACCCTTTACACTTGCATAAACTTGATCTTAGATCAAAGAAAATGAATAAACTAAATCATATCAAAGTAATGATACATATAAATAATAAAAAAAAGAACAGATATGAAAGGGATTCTTGAGGGCTTTAAAATATTTTATGAAAATATAAATAATAATATTAATAATACAAATAACTTAGATAATGATGATATCATTGCAAGTTTTCTAAGGGAAAATATAAATAATAAAATGACAAGTGAACAAATAAAAAAATTGATAGACCATTCACTTTGACAAAAATAAAAGATCAAATAAAAAAAAGTTAAAAAATAATAAGGCACAGGGATTAGATGGCCTTATACCAGAACTATACAAAATACTACTGGTTAATGCAGTTAAAATATTAGATAAGGTCTTTGGGGAAATAAAAATTACTGCTAAGGCTTCCCCATCATGGAAATATTCTCTTATATCACCTATTTTAAAACAAGATATGGATCCTACAAAGAACTCATCATACAGACCCATTTCACTTTTAAATGTGGACTATAAAATGCTTATGTCCATTTTTGCTAATATAATTAATGTACTTATACCTAAACTAATTAACAGTGATTAAACTGGGTGTATTTTAAATAGCAAGTACAGGGTAATATTATAAGAATACATACATTACTAGACTATGCAAATAAAAAAAAAAAATACTTTCTATCATTAGTCTCAATTTAGGTCAGGCTTTTAGCTCAGATAATTGATCATACTTTTTAAATCTCTTAAATTGTATAATTTCTCACCTGAGCTAATTGCATAAATTTCTAAGTTATACAATAACTCTTGTGCTTATGTTGAAATGGGTTATGTTCTTTCTAATGCCTTTAAATTACAAAAAGGTATAAAACAAAGCTGTCTATTATCACCTTTATTTTTTGCATTAGCTATAGAACCCTTTACTAATAGAATTACATCCAATAAGAACATTAATGGTGTCAAAATAAAAGATTTCAAACTAAATATTCAGATCTTTGCTGATAATATTTTACTAACAATAGGAAATATAGAGAATTCATTAGAACATATAATTAGTACTATGAGTTAGTTTGAAGAAATCAAATTTAATATTTAATAATAATAAAGCAAGTACATTAATAAAAAAATAAAAAGAACATGCAAAAAGTATTCTAACTTCAATTAAAATAGCAATCAAGTGAAATTTCTTGGTGTACAACCATTATGTCTAATAGTAAAGACATAGAAACAAACTTTGAAAAGGTTATTGATAAAATTTTAAATTTAGTTGCAAATTGTAACAAATTCTTCTTTACCATAGAAGAATGATTGCTTATTAAGATAGCAAGTCTCGCAAAATATTGTTTGTCTTACAATCTTTAGTCCTATGGCCACCACAAAAATGATGAATATGATAAATAGTATTCTACCTATTTTTTTTTAGCATCCTAATAATCCAAGAGTTTCCTATGATTGGCACAGAAAAGGTTGGGTTAGTGGTGGAATAGGATTCCCTGATATTCAATTGTATGCCACTTCAATGATTTAAAAATTATAGCAGTGTGGATAAATTCATCTAATGATTCAAAATGGAAACAAATACATTAGGAAATATTATTAGTAACTAGTAAATATATCACAGCCAGTCACAAACAAATAGTCTCCTAATAGTTTTAGCTGGTTATTAAAAGATTTTTGTGTAAATGGAATTACACTCTCTTCTCAAATTGCCTATTTAAATAACATAATTTCCTCTTTCCAAAAGTTTACATATTCTAACCATTGTATTAAAAACTTAATATTTTCTATGTTCCCAACTGCATATACAAATGAGTGCTTAGAAACTCATAACTTCAAAAAAAGGCTAGCATTGAAACAACAAAGTAACTTAATTTATTGGCATCAATTCTTAAATGGTACTGATATATATACTTTTGAAAATGTAAGGTCTAAATACAATCAATATTCTGAGAACTGGTTAATTTTGCAAATATTTAGAGACTTTGTGAACACAGAGATTAATAAGATATTTAACCTAGATAAGAAATCATTCCCAAAATTATTGGAATTTTTAACAAATATCAATAATAATGTGATGAAAAAGAAATCATATCTGTCGCAAATTTTTAAAATTCTTCAGTTAGATTTCACATGTTTAGATAATTCCTATTGGAACTACTCCTCAAAAATTAATAATGAAGACTTCTCTGAAGAATGATCTACAGATAAAACTATTTATTCTTTATACAGGAAAATTTTCAATTGGCAATTCTTGTAAAGAGCCTTTGTCACTCCCAACAAAATTATAATTATGTATAAATCAAATAGAAGTAAATGCTGCAGATGTGATTCTGAAATAATAGTTGATCGGCAGACCTCTCAACCATACCAAATTCCTCTGTACATACTGGTTTTGAGGGCAAAATATCGGGGTGCTACGAATTCCTGAGTGACCCCCTTAATTTTCAAATTTCCCAGTCTTTCTTATTTTTGTATTACCTCTTTAAATTTTTGGCTGATATCACCACAAATGACCAGCCTATAGGGGCATGTGTGATGACATCAGCTACTGCCTGTTGGACTCTAACATTAATGGTGGGTGGCATAATTTAAATTTTGTAGAGTTCACCCACATGTCCCAGTCTCCAGGTAAGAAAACAGCTGTTATATATCAGGCCTATAGTTAACTATGTGTGTGCAAAAGTCCGTAGTTTGTCCCTAGACTGTTTGTTGTGCATTGTTTATCTGCTGCCCATAATTGTGCATTAAAAACTGTTTAACTAGTCTGTAAGTATGTCTCTGGACTTTATTTGCTGCCCGTCATGTTTTGTTGTGCTGCCTGTAATGTATTCTGGTAATTGTGCCCTTAAAAACTGTTTAACTAGGCCATAAGTCAGTCTCTGGACTTTATCTATTGTGCTGCCCATGTTTTGTATTATTTACTGCTGCCTGTGTTTTTCAACATATATTCCAATCAAGACCAACAGCAGGCAGGCAACCATGACATTCTTCTATGCAGACTCGAAGGTCAGTAACTGAGCAGATCAAATGGTACATATCGGGCTGATGAGATCTGTAGTGAGGCATCAACAAAGAGGAAGAGTGCTATGGGGGTCGGACAACAGCCATAACTCACCAAGTGCAGACAGTACTCAGGCCAGTCCCAGTTAGGGCCTGCATTGGCTCAGTACCTTCCTTCTAGTGTGTGAGGGTGGGATGCCTTTCCCTAACCTGCCCTTATGGTGGGCTGGCAGCTCATTCAACCTTGTATGGTGGGTGTCTTGTAAGTCTGCCTTCCCTTCTGGTAACTCCTCATTGATTCTGCTTTTTGCAATTGCATACTGGAGCTACCAGCCTTTCCGCTTTTATAGGAGTATAAGCCTTTAGAGAAACAGAGATCAGAACATGGTATTTTAGTGAGAAGTGTCACTTCCATTGTTTATATTTTGGGCTGTACCTGATGATTGGTCTTCTCAGGCAGCAGATTATCTGCCTGTTTATTGTTTCCTATACAACAAACATAAAAGCATGCTTTGTAGACATTCTGAGAAAGCAGGATACCAGTTTTCAAGTGTGTACAGTTACAGAGCCATCTGGCTTTCTGTAAGAGTAAAAAATGTACTTTGTTATAGCATCCAGACCTTGCAAGGGAAGGGTAATGTGTGGTTGTTGTGCATTTTCAGATATAACTTGTTAGGGAGATGGAGATGATAAGCCTGTCTTGCAGGAGTACTAGACAAGCAGTTATTTCTGTCCTGATCAACTGATTTATGCGTAGCTTGTGATTATTGGGTTCTTGTAGTTGTAGGTTCATTAAACATAGCAGGCTTCACAGAAAGTACAGATCAGTGAGCATACAGCAGTTTTGTGTTTATCTTGCAGAAAGAACGTCCAGTCGTGAAATCTGCCCAGGCCTGATGACTTCCACCTGGTGGTGCAGAATGCAGGTGTTTCTCCCCTGACTTGTTGATTGTCTCTTTTTGTACCTAGAAGATGCTTATTAGCTGTTCGGAGCAGTGTTTTTGGTTTATATTCCTCTTCCTGTAACTTGCAATGCTGAATATGATAGAGAAAGACAAAAACACAGGTACCAGATGAACAGATCAGGTCTTCACCACAAAGCCAACAGTGTGTACAAAAATAAAATATATATATTCGAAGAGTACACCATAGGCTGTGCAAAATCACTGCAGTTGTAAAAATAGTTGTTTAATAAAACAAACGGCACCGAAAAACAGTTAGCGCTTTCACGTTCATATAACGCTTCCTCAGACTTCAAACAAACTCCATATACTCACACCTTATATACATATATAATTAATTAACATATTGCTAAAATCACTGGTTAATTGTGTGACATTAAAGTGCTAGTGCTCCATTAATCATAAAAGCATGAAACGCTAACTTTATACGCATAAATACCTATAATTTCAAATTATTAACATCAATGTCTTAAAAATACACAATAAATATGATACAAATTAATATAGCTAAAATAAAATATGAACGTATGAATTTCCAAACTATCTAAACTCTTATAAACGACTTTTTAACCCTTATAAATATATAAACCTATGTAATAAAGCTTAGTACCCATTATGGAATGTTAATGCTTAAACGACTTGGCTACCAGGAAAGGCGTCAACGTTATCTTGTCATTGAGGCCATATTTATGTGCCTGTAGCCTAATAATCCACTTATTTTCTATTTCTTCTGTGTGGTTCCTCACATTCCCCAGTCTGTTTGTTCTCCTAATTAATTCCAATACTCTAAACTTAAAACTATGTGTAGTCCCATGCTCAATAATATGGCGTGCTAAAGCGTTACTAGTATTCTCTCTATTTACAGCATATATATGCTCTCTAATTCATTCACGCAATGTCCTGTTGGTCTTCCCTACATAATATTTTTCGCAGGACTGACACTGTGCCAAATAAACTAAATCTTTGGTTCTACAATCTGCATAATATCTAAAGGTATAGGTGTATCCTGTGAATGGGTGTACAAACACATTGCCATCAGCTATATATTGGCATTGGTTACAGGTACGGCAAGCAAAAGTCCCTTTCCTTTGTGATAATGTGGGTCTTTCCTCCATTTGTTCATAACATAGAAGCCTCTTTAGGGACTTCATATTCCTATAGGCTATGTTGGGTGTTTCATCTACTAGAGTCTTAATTTTCTCATCAATCACTAGTAATTTCGAATTATTCTCAATTATTATGAATACATCCATTTCTGTTGGTAAAAGGAATAATTAACCTATTTTTCATATTTTTGTATTTGTCCCTTGGTGAGCTATTATCATTACTATCTCTATGGAAGAATGGTTTACCTTTGTGGGATCTTTGTTTGTCACAAGATGATATAGTGTCCTGTACCTTTCTCTTCTCATAACCTCTTGAAACAAAATTATTCACTAGTTTATCTTGTTGTTCTTTAAAAAACATGTCATGTGTTGTTAACTTCGATACCCTGAGTACCTGGTTCTTCACAATGTTGGAGTGAATATGTCTCGGGTGCATGCTGTCACGAGGCAACAAACCATTTCTCCAACATGGCTTCCTAAATATTTCTGTATCTATCCTATTAGACCCTTTAATTAATCTAACATCAAGAAATTATATCACAGTTTGTGAATGTGTTGCTTGAAAAACAAGTAAATCAGTTGTGCTGTTTAAATATATCACAAATTCACATAGTTCCTGTTCAGTCCCTCCCCATACAAAAAAGACATTGTCTACAAATCTGGCATAATACTTGATGTTTTCAATAACTGCCATACTGTTCAAAACATATGCACTCTCCCAATATGCCAACACCAAGTTGGCATAGGAATTCGCGCAAGGGGTACCCATCGCTACCCCCTTCTTTTGCAGAAAATATCTGTCCTCATAAAGCAGAACATTATTGTCTAAAATCATTTCTAACAATAACATCCACTGTATAATTTTGGTATTGGTGATCCCCTTTTCTAACAAGAAAAGCCTCACAAACTCTATACCTGTATTGTTGGGTATAGATATGAATAACGACTTGACATCAAGTGTTACCAAAATGTCGTTTGCCCCAATGGGTGTTTTACTATTAGATGAAGCTAAACTCTCCAAAAATTGTTGGGTGTCCTTTAATATATATGCAGTGTTATTGACAATAGGCTTGAACTGCTTATCCAAAAATATAAACAAAGACTCAGTTAGCCAGCCTTTGCTGGAAACAATGGGTCTAAGGGGAGGGTCGAACAACTGTTTGTGTATTTTAGGGAGGCCCCTAAATGTAGGAACCAAAGGATCTTCTATCAAAAAATATTTATATAGGTCTACATTTATGACGTTGCTTAACAAAAGGTCATATAAATGACTATGGACCCCCTTTATTAAGTTATTAAGAGAATTACTATTCAAAGGACAATAGGTATCTACATCTGTTAACATATTTGCAATCTTAGATTTATACATCTCTCTGTCCATAATGACCACAGCTCCCCCTTTATCCGCTTGTCTAATGATGATGTTAGTGTTACTTTGCAAATCCAGGACAGCTTTCCTTTCCTCTTTTGTCATATTGAAAAACTCTGGTTTAACATTGTTGCTTGTATACAAATCCATAAGATCATTTTCACATGCACGTTCAAAAACTTCTAAAAGTGGATGCAACTGTGGCATGTATACAGAGGGTTTTCTAAAAATATTATGGCCCTCTTTGGTATTTACATTAACATCTCCATACATCATTTTTAGTGCAACATTCCTTGTAAACTTTTTAATGTCAATAACTATATCCAAAACATCTGTAAAAACAGTCGGTATAAAATTCAGTCCTTTGTTAAGGACTTTGAGTTCATATTCATTAAGTTCGTACCTGTGATAGAATTTCTTGATGTTAGATTAATTAAAGGGTCTAATAGGATAGATACAGAAATATTTAGGAAGCCATGTTGGAGAAATGGTTTGTTGCCTCGTGACAGCATGCACCCGAGACATATTCACTCCAACATTGTGAAGAACCAGGTACTCAGGGTATCGAAGTTAACAACACATGACATGGTTTTTAAAGAACAACAAGATAAGCTAGTGAATAATTTTGTTTCAAGAGGTTATGAGAAGAGAAAGGTACAGGACACTATATCATCTTGTGACAAACAAAGATCCCACAAAGGTAAATCATTCTTCCATAGAGATAGTAATGATAATAGCTCACCAAGGGACAAATACAAAAATATGAAAAATAGGTTAATTATTCCTTTTACCAACAGAAATGGATGTATTCGACGAATAATTGAGAATAATTGGAAATTACTAGTGATTGATGAGAAAATTAAGACTCTAGTAGATGAAACACCCAACATAGCCTATAGGAATATGAAGTCCCTAAAGAGGCTTCTATGTTATGAACAAATGGAGGAAAGACCCACATTATCACAAAGGAAAGGGACTTTTGCTTGCCGTACCTGTAACCAATGCCAATATATAGCTGATGGCAATGTGTTTGTACACCCATTCACAGGATACACCTATACCTTTAGATATTATGCAGATTGTAGAACCAAAGATTTAGTTTATTTGGCACAGTGTCAGTCCTGCGAAAAATATTATGTAGGGAAGACCAACAGGACATTGCATGAACGAATTAGAGAGCATATATATGCTGTAAATAGAGAGAATACTACTAACGCTTTAGCACGCCATATTATTGAGCATGGGACTACACATAGTTTTAAGTTTAGAGTATTGGAATTAATTAGGAGAACAAGCAGACTGGGGAATGTGAGGAACCATACAGAAGAAATAGAGAATAAGTGGATTATTAGGCTACAGGCACATAAATATGGCCTCAATGACAAGATAACGTTGAAGCCTTTCCTGGTAGCCAAGTCGTTTAAGCATTAACATTCCATAATGGGTACTAAGCTTTATTACATAGGTTTATATATTTATAAGGGTTAAAAAGTCGTTTATAAGAGTTTAGATAGTTTGGAAATTCATACGTTCATATTTTATTTTAGCTATATTAATTTGTACCATATTTATTGTGTATTTTTAAGACATTGATGTTAATAATTTGAAATTATAGGTATTTATGCGTATAAAGTTAGCGTTTCATGCTTTTATGATTAATGGAGCACTAGCACTTTAATGTCACACAATTAACCAGTGATTTTAGCAATATGTTAATTAATTATATATGTATATAAGGTGTGAGTATATGGAGTTTGTTTGAAGTCTGAGGAAGCGTTATATGAACGTGAAAGCGCTAACTGTTTTTCGGTGCCGTTTGTTTTATTAAACAACTATTTTTACAACTGCAGTGATTTTGCACAGCCTATGGTGTACTCTTCGAATATATATATTTTTTTGTCTATTGCCAGTCGTTTTTCTAAGGGTACTTCACTCGACAGGATCATCTTTCATTGTTCAGTGTGTACAAAAAGTTGAACTGCCGCAGTCAAAGGAAAATTCTTTATTGCAAGGACAAAGTGAGTGCTTTCACGACCTTCCAGGTCACTTCATGAGACTTAATAAAACATGAATTATTAAGCATAACTGTAATATGCAAAACATATGTATAAAATGATTTTGCCGAGGAGTGGTTGACATAATGGTTGAGGTCTTTATCTCACTGTTACAAGGTTCAAGATTTGATTCTATCCTCTGCTTATTGCCTAGGCTTGTAATAGTGTAGCTTAGTATTTGTCTGTGAACATATGAATGGGTTACAACAAAAAATGATCACAACAAATGTGGGTAAAGGAGCAGCTGATGGGACGAGAAGTGAGATGAGCTAGTAGAGGTATTTGAGGGACTTGCAGGTGTCTTTAAAATGTCAGTGCAGTTAAAGAAACACTTGCAACCCACTCACTGATCATTGTAAATGCACATGTGTGTGTGTAGTTGGGGCTGCAACTTATTAAACAGTTTTTGGTGACGCAGAAGGGATTTGCCTGAAGCAGTGGTTGGTAAGACATTTCATATTTGCTCCATTGGAGGTTTCTGATTTTTTTCTTTCTTTCTTTATTAAGAAACTCCGCCTGATGGCCTAAATTGCACAAGTCTTGATGGCAAGAAGAAAGTCGGTGTTAATTTCAGGGGGCTCATTAGGATGACAGATGGCCTTGGGTACTCTGGCCCCTTCATTTGTGATAGTTGGCCACTCATGTCATGCAGTAGAGTGAACACTTGCATAATGAGTTCGAGCAGGCATATTTGGTTTGGGCCTGGGTCCACCAGGTTGTTGTGGTAGGACCAACACAGTTGTTGATTGCCTGAATATGGGAATCTTGGTAGAATTGTTTTCCATTTTGGATATTCAATAATTCTATGATTGTGTCAATCCTTCCTTCCTTCCATAAACATTTGATAATGTGGTTAACTGGTGGCCTCATTTGGTGTAATTGGCTACAAATAAATGCATAGTTGCAACTCTTTCTCTTCAGATGGAAGCTGTTATGTCTTTTATTATCAAAAATGTTTGTTTCTGTCCTAAACTGCTTAAGATGGTTCCTGTTGCATGGTTTAGGATGCTAGGTTAAAGTTAGTATTATTAAATGTGTGTAAAAATTTGAAGCCTATTCACTCTTTATAATGGCCTAGAACAGTGGTAGTGCAGATTCTTGGTTTCCAGCTTGACCAGAGTATTAAGAATTTAAAACACTTGGTGTATGCCAAGTAGCTGGGCATTTTCTTCTCTGTTGTAGCAGTAGGCAACCACAGTCCTGGTACCAGATTTTTGAAGTCATAGCAAATTTTAAGTGTTTGTTAAAAATGTTTTTATAGTGTTGATGTTGGTGGCTTTATCTGAAATTAATTAAACACACACTGACACACAGCAGTGCAAAAGTGGCTAGTCTGGGGCCATATTTTGATGGTCTGTTCTTCAAGTTTGTGCTTGGATATTGGTATCCCACAATTCCATGAGAGTGAGCTGGGTTACTTAATTATGTATGCAAATTTTATGTTAATCAGCATACAGATTTGTACTTATTTTTCATAGGCCTTTCATGGGATGTTTCCAGGTTAAGAGGTATGCTGATCGGGCACATATGATATAGGAATATGAAACCATGTCCCTTTTTTGAAAATAAATTAATAACTTAATTCAAGCTCTATAGTCAGATAGATGTAATATTTCTAAATCTTTAATTTTATTTAATGCTCCAATTCCTGAGATAATTCCAAAAACCCAAGTGCCTCTTCTTTGGTCCATTCTGGCTATAGTTAGAAATGTATTTACTAAAAATTGGAAATGTATAGTTACCCCACCCCCCTCTAGTGTTGAATTTATTTGTATGGAAAAATTGTTTGCAATAGTGTATTGCATACTACAATGATGAGAACTTCTGATATTACACATTCATATAAATCTTGGCTTAAACTTAATGACTTGCTTGAAAAATATAATTGTTGATATGTATAACTTTGATATTTTGATCAGCTGTGGACCTATGTAAATAGTTATGTGTTTGCTTTATAATTGATTTGTTTATTTATTAATTTAAAACCAAATTAAAAAAAAAAAGAAAAGAAATCTTAACTACAGCTCTCTTTGTTTTTCCCTTTATAAAGACTGTAGAAATGTGTGTCGACCTGTCAATGAATGTGGATCATGGGAACACAGGTATACACTGATATCCACAGACTGATTTACGAATATCTGGCCAGTGACTAACATGGCGCACATCAGAAATTATCACCAAGTTGCTGTGCAGTTACACTTGCAAACCTGGGCTATAATTCGGAAACATGTAACACCTGGGCTACCTGTTTCTATCAGACTGATCAGTGCAAAGGAGTGCTTCCAATACCACTACAATGTAATAGTGGAAAGAAGGCTCCAGTACATAGTGTCACAGTGGTCTTACTGGAGAAATCTCCAAACAAATGGGGCAGTCTGGGGGATGCAGCTAATGCCAGTTAGCCATGAGCACTTTTCTGGAGGCTTTTACCAGTACTGTAATAGTGAGGTAGCTTGATTCAAACACAAACTCAACTGAGCTATATGGGGAGTGAAGTAATAAAAATGTTCACTGTCTTTTGACAGGGGTCTACTTTAATTAAATGAAAGCAGAATCAGTCAAATACGAATCCATTGACACATAAACAACAAAATGCGACAACGTCGAACATGCAAAACCGCAAAATTTAAACATCGAAACCGCAATAGTCGGCCAACCCCACCACCTGTAACATACTACCTACACAAACACAACAACAAAAAAACACATACATACACTAACCAAAACCCTACTACTAACCCTAAATTAAAGCACCAAAACCCACTTGTAACCCTACACTAAACCCCACATACGCAACTATCTATGTACTACCCTTAACCCCTCCCTAACCCTAAGGTCCGTAACTACCGCACATTTTCCCTACAGAACTATACCCACACAAAGTAAATATTCCACACACATACACTTAACAAAACCCTACACTAAACCTTACATACATTACCTATCTACGCACTTACCTTAACCTGCACCCTAACCCTAAGGTCCGTAACTATCGCACACTTACCTTATGGAGCTATACCGCAGATGGGTCAACTATGACAATTCGACATTTCCGATTTCGCTATTTAGTGCGTTCGACGTTTCTGCATTTCACTGTTTATGTGTCGACGGATTCATATTCGACAGATTCCGCTTTCGTTTAATTAAAGTAGACCCTTTTGACAGCATACACACTTTGGCAGTGTACACCCATTTTATGTCTATGGCTACCTAAGCCAGCAGTAGGGAGTTTGGCATTGTCTCTTGACAGTGAACAGACATGAATGTCTATTGCTGGAGCAGGGTTGTTAACACTACAACAGATAAGTCCTGTGAAACCATGTGTGTACATGTGTGTTTGCAGTTCCCTATGTAACAGCATTGCATGAGTTAGTAGCAGGAACAGGAATGTGGTTAGTGCTAACCATATAATGTACAATTCAGAGACATAATGATGAGCCAGCAATGAGCGTTTGCTCCTTTCAGCTGTTACATGTGACAGAATCACTTTTTATCACAAAGTGTTACTAGAGCTCACCAGCAAGGCACTAATCACTCTATTTCAACATTTTCTCTGAATCCACACAATGTCTGCATTCAAAGCTGCTAGACCTCTCTGAATCAGTCCAACAATACACATACTACATTTCTAGGTTTATTTGCTTAGCACAGAGTCATCCTCACAGAATTGACAGTTTATATGGTTTGTAGGTACTAGATAAGGTATATTTTTGGCAGTCTTTTCCAAGCAATTTATATGGTTTGTAGGCACTGCTGATAAAGTATATTTTTGGCAGTCTTTTCCAAATCATTCCAGCTCTGTGGACTATTTGAGAGGTTACACAGTCACTCAGGTGTGTTGGAATCCAGTATTTCACAAGCACAGTAAGAAATCTTTGCAATGTGGTGATTGCAGAAAATGTAAACCTCCTCAACCAAATAATCAAGTTATAAAAGCTGACAAATTGTACCCAAAAATGGATACTCTTATAAGGAAAAAATGAACCAAACTGCTAAGACAGTTCAGGCTTTAATAAAGTCTTCATATACAATAGCATCCACTACCTGGTATGACCAGAACTCTGTACATGTTACACAGAAAATGCACCTGTACAAAATAAACATAAATTAACTTAATTATGTGAATGAGTTTCTTCAGTTGTGAGGAACTATGATTAGAGCGATTTTAAACAAACTACATATTAAAAGACATCCAGTAAAGTAAGCACATATCTATTTATTGTTTATTATACAATGATAACGCATTACTATTCAAAAATTAGCATGCTGATTGGTCAGCCTAACCAGTCTGCCCATTGTAAATTGAGCATATATTAGGAAAAAGACCAGTCACTAAAGAACCATTGAGTGGCCAGACTTTCTTCTATTAGTATATGCTATGGAGGCGTACATCTCAACTATCAAGACTTTCAAAGAATGTCCAGATTTTTGCCTCATATTTTTGGTCTGTTCCTCATAAAATCTGTGGTTTTCTGACAAATCACTGAGAAGTTAAGTCACAAAATAATGACATGCATTTCAGTTTAAGACTTCATATCCTTTAACAATGCATGATAACACAGAGCTTGTTATCCTAGCAACTTTCTAAGCTTATAAGAACAACATTTACAATGTTATTTAAGGCTTTCTCCACATTTTTTGAGCTAAGAGGTTGAGAGGTGCATACAGAGGGCAGAGCAACTACAATGAAAATCAGGTACATTCTGCAAAACAAAAAAAAAATACCTGATGTTCCTTGTATTTCTTCCCTGTCTCTTGTGTACATCAAACTGTCTGAATTTCTAGTTAAAAATCAATGGAGATCTTCCTTTCTTCATTGCTTGTTTTCAGCAGCACTGATGTACTGTGCAAGTGTGGGAACATGAGTCCCATATGCATGTGCAGTACATCAACACACATGAAAGAATGAGGAAACAATGTGGAGGAACACTATGGCTCCGTTATACAAAGACATTATTTAAGAAAAGTTAGCAAATTCTTTCTTAAATAATGTCATTGTTTAATAGCAATTACTGACCCGTGGGTGTGAGTGTATCAGGATTTATTCACAGTTGGCTTTGTTTAATCATTGGGGCTTTGCCCTTGTGATCAAACTATTCCAATTGAGTAAATCCTCAATATACCTACACCCACTCATCGGTTATTGCTTAAATAATTATGCGACTAAACTTTGCCTATGTGGATTTCTTTATTAAATGATTTTTAATGGTGTGAGCTATTGTTATCCAATACCAGATATTTTAATACATTTTACTCTAATTTCCGTTGGTGACCATGTAGTAAGTACATATAATGAACATACTGTTGCCTGCCAAAATTCCTAAAAGAATCCCAGTTTTAGGATGATTTACTAAAATGCCATAGGCTTGAAATGTTATAAAAACGAACATGCACCTTAATATAGACATTTTATTTGAGTTATAGCACATGGGATACTGGGCAAGGTACTTCAGTTAAAAGGAAAGATTGTGCTTTGGTTTAGTTAAATATATTACTAGATTTATTGAGTTAGTTAGTTATTTCATGATCTCAAGCACTGAAATCACTACTTTGATGAATTCTCTGGTATTTGATCTAACCTTGGATGAGAAGGGAAACACTCTCAGTTTGCTGGATGGGCTTGAAATACATAATACATGGAGTTCAGTTTGCTCTGTGGAAGGCTGCAAAGTGCTGTTTATACTCAGTGTGCCATGGAAATGTATATATAATGAAAAGAAGAATAACCAGGTCATTTCTAAAATACAGTTATATTCAGTGCAGCTGGGGAAAAGAGGAAACAAAAAGCTGCCCGAGTACCGTAAGTGCAAAGATCCATTGCCTTGCACTATGGCCATATTCAGTAACTGACTAGACAAACTGTGAAGTGGAGAAATACAGCAATCTTTCTTCTTTTACCAGATATTAGAGTATTTATACGTCTCTGCACATTCTCACTGAACAGCATATACATCAGAGAGGACGATGCTCTGCTGACTGAATTATTACTTCTATTTTTCTCAAGTAACGAGATGCCAGCATCAAGATGGAGAGAGGCCACACTGCTGTGTGTGTCTGTTAGAAATCTGGAGCTGTCAACTGAGCAACACACACACACACACACACACACACATATATATATATATATATATATATATATATATATATATATATATATATATATATAAAACATTTGTGAAAATGCATTCTGATCACCAGACAAGAATGTGTTATCAGCTGTAACTGTCATTGTTGTCTTGTTAAGATAATGTCTGATTCTTCATTGGTTTTCATTTACCAGCGATCCATTTTTCAGTAGAAGTTAATGCATCACATTCATTGAAATAAATGAGCCTGAATGTCAAGTGATTTAAATCTCAGAGTAAGTTAAATTAATTAAGACATACAAGGCAGATACCCTGTAATGGGGGGCTGGGAAGAGACTTCATTATAAGCTGAAAATTTCCTCATTTTCACTAGAAAGGATTCCTTAAGTTGCATTCACTGAAAAGTAATTTTCTGATGTGTACTATATTCCCTCTTTTTAGTCATCTTACACTCACAACTACTTATGTTGCTTGTATTAGTATCTATTAGTTCATAACAATTTGAGACAAAACCTGTTAAATTTTTAAATAATATAATTTAAAACTACATGGTAATCATTTAGTAAATAGCAAGCTCTGTTAACTGTAATGACAAAATACTCTGTGTTATGGATGAGCCATGGGGAAACATATCTTTCTCATTCTTATCAAACTGTAATACCACTTCCAAGGTCCTTGTCATATTTATGATAAAAACACTGTGAAAAGGAGAAGCTTTATTTCTATAATAAAGCAAAGAAGCTGAATGACCAGGCAAAAACCTACATGAATACAGGGATGATGTCATAGCTCTCAGCCTCTTATTGCAAAAAAATCTAGACAATGCCCAAAATAATGAGAGGATAAAGGCCCAAAAATAGGGACAGATTTTAAATATTACTCCTATAAACTTTAAAAGTTGCTAGAATATCAGGTTTTGCATTAGCATGTATTTTCTGAAGGCTATAAAGTCTGAAACACAAATGTATGTCATTATTTTTTTAACTTCAATCGTCAATGACTTGCCAGAAAACCACAAATTTAATAAGGAACAGACCAAATATACAAGGCAAAAATCTGAACACTGTGAAAATCTGGGCAGTTGAGAAGTATGGATGATGTACAGACTATGCAATGAATGTTCCCCTTTGATATCCACAGTGTGAGTGTGGGGGTGGTATAGATACACACACATAAGCACATTGCCCAAGTCAAATCAATAAATTGCTAATTACTGAGACTGGTAATACCCATTACATATACTTTATCCTTTAATAACTACACAGTCATTATGACCCACATGAAGTGATTATTTCTTAATTGCACAATTCCTGATGAAGTCATTCATTTGACAAAAGTGTTTAATACTGCTTGGAGTGTTTTTTGTGAAATTTAAGCTATTTCTTGGATTGTCATTCATTTTGGCTCAGCAGTTATAAAGTGATTTAATAATTTGGAGTCACTTCTTGTCTCACAACAGCTGCTAGCAATTCATTCAGTTTATGTACTGTGTTTGCATTCCTAGTTAATTGCACAATTCTTGAACCATCTTGTCCTCCTGTGACAATTGTACCCCACCTCACTAGATGTAGAGATTCATTCCTCTCTCCCTGAAATAGAAGGCACTAGCAAAGAGGGGTAAGTGCCATGGATTGTGGCTGTCATCCTAACAAAGCCATGGAGAGATTAGCAATGATCCTGTGCTCCTGTGCCATTATCATGTTGCCTTGCAAGTGTAATGCAATACAAGTCGATCTGAAGTTGTGAGGTATAGTTTGTTTTCTACACCAGCACTGGCTGCCTGGACTGTGAAGAACACCTTTCCTGGTCCATATCCTCAGGTTTAAAAATATACAAATTATACCTCTGGGTCTTTATTCATAGGGCAGTTCTTTAGTAGAACTGAACCATGACCATGGCTGGATTTTGATGTCCTCTTTTCAGATCCAAGGTTAATGCCTTCCAAAATTCTTTTAAAGAAATCTGTGAGAGAATTATATAGAACATGATAGCTTAGAATCACTATACTCCTTATAATGTTTGAGCCTGTACTTTGAATTTCTCTGTAATTTCTTTTACTTATTATGTTATTATATCTGATTAATGCTTTGTTGTTCTTCTTTTATGCTATTACTTTACTTGTACTCCACATGCTGAGCATGAAAATGGCCCATTTGGCACAGTCCTCTACAAAAATCAACAAAGAATAAACAACTGAATCATTCTGATATGTCCTCGTCTTGTGGACAAGTCTATCTTACTGGTAAGAGCATGCATCAGTCAAGTACTTATAGCAGATCTGTACAAGCAACCCTGAATTAAAAACACGGTTACTACTTATATACAGAACTGCTGTAGTTTGTGGCTACATTTTTGTAATGCTTTTTGTGGTCAAGCACTATGGCACATGATAACTGTTTTGCAAGATTACACACACACACACACACACACACACACACACACACACACACACACACACACACACACACACACACACACACACACACAGGTGAGCATGCACACACAGCTGCACACATACAGCTAGAGATACACACACATACAATTCCCAGGGGGTCTAGGAGAATTCATAAATTCTTTACAGCATTCTTCCTGACACTGTAGTACTGTCACCACTGAGACCTTGGCATAGCAGCTGCCTGCTACTCTTGTTTAGGCAAATATAAATGTATGAAAATGAATATCATTCACTAGTAGTTGATCAAGCAACCAAGCTACTTGGAAGCAGAAGCCACAGTTTGCTAACGTGAAGTGTTCAATACCCAGTTTCATGTAAGAAATACCAAGAATACATATACAAATAATGAAAAACAGCCACTGGAGCTTAAAAGGGAATACATAAATATGCAGGAAAAACAGTGCACATAAAAAGAAAAATAATCAGTTATACAGACAGGGATATTTAAAGAAAACTTTTATCTAAGTTAGATGAATAAATCTAACTGGCTCTAGCTTAAGCAATGCTGAGCCATTACTGTTTTGAAATACAAATTATACAAGGCAGAAATTGCAGACAACAAATATACATAGAAGTGGTCTCCTTGAGATCTTCAATGCTAAGATGTTCCCTGCTTTCACTTTCAAATATGTATTAATTTCAGCTCATCAGTGCTTAACAGAAATCTAAAGTTCATTAGACTGAAAACTTTTCTTTGCCACAAAATATGTGCACCTAAAGTGACTTTAGCTTCCTTTCCATACAGACAATTAAGCAAATTGATTCATCATCATTTACAAACCAATAATCATTATCAACCAGAAAACATCTATTAACTTCATATTAGTGATTGCTCCCTTTTGCAATTCTGGTCATCTGATACTTTGACGTGCATCATAACTGCATTTTATGACACCTGATTTTATTGTCTCCATATTCTTGTGTGCCTTACTTATATGCAAGCAGTTAAGATATTCTTGAGGAACTACAGAAAGGTAAACGTTATATCTCAAATACAAGTGTATTGTATTTCTGCCTTTCAAATTCCTAGAGAAATGCTATAAAACTGTGAAAAGTTACCTGTGACAACAAGCATACATATGTTTTCACAGCATGTTAACAGTATGAAATAAGACAGAAAACAGTATATCACATATTTAAATCGCTTTTCTCTAGCTTAGCACCACAATTCTCCTCCATAAGAACCTCAGACAAGCCTTCTAGAAGTAGCCCTGAAGAAACAAAGCTTGACATGCAGGTGCAGTCTCTTAGAGCGCTACCACATACCCTACACAGATAGCTCACTTTTGTTGTCATTAAATGAAAGACTTCTATGCAAGACAGTCATGTTATATAGAACTGCAAGGTTAAACTCCATCTAAGAAGCTTTTCATTCTGCTGACTTCCCCTATGTAGCTACTTTGAAGGATTGTGTTTAGTAACCATGGTGACCTTTCAAGTAGGGTTGTATCTTTAGCAGAGCCCAAACTATTTGCAGGCATTACTTTTCTAAGGATGCATAAGATTCTTCCCTGGGTTGAAGTCTTTAGCTGAAATATAAAGTTGTGTGTTATTCTCTCGCTGAGGAAACCTGGATAAGTATGACCCAACTTCACAGTTAGAAGCATCCAACTACACAATCCATTCTCGGCTATAATCAGGACTGGCTAACACAAGGGGTTCCACTAAAAGCTTCTTTGAGCTTTTAAAATGCCTGGTCATGAGCTGGAGTCCAGACAACCTTACCAAGTCTACTTTTCCCTTGGAAGTTTTGTAAGGGGCATAGCTATAGTACTGTAGTGGGGAAAATTCATATAGTAACCCAGTATCCCATAAAATGTCCTCACATTTTTCTTAATAGTAGGCATAATTCATGTCCAGATAGCCTCAATATTTCCAATGTTTAGCTTAATCTTTACAATGCATACTGTATGACCCAGATGTAAATCCTCTGCATACCTATGTGACATTTGTTTGCCTTAAGGGTCAGTACTGTTCTTTTCAGTCTGCCAAACAATATTCCAGTATGTTGCATATGTTCATGCCTATGTCCAGTTGTAGGAGTCAATGTCATCTAAGTATGCAAAGGTATAATCTCCTGATTCTGCTACAATATAGTCTACCAGCATGTGGAAAAGTGCTTGGCATTCTTTATTCCAACGGCACTTTTGTAAATGTTTACTACCCAAACGTGGTTACAAATGCTGGATCTCCCTAGCTACAGATGCAAAAGGTACCTGCCAGTAACCCGTGTAGTTAAATACTTAGACCAACCCAGCTGCTCTTAGGCTTCACCACTCCTAGATATGGATTAAGCATTTGTCTTTGTGTGGTTTTTCAGTTTTTTATACTTGGTGCAAAATCTGCTGCAATCATTTTTATTTTTTTCTTAGCAGGGACTGTTGACTTCCTGGATTCCTCATGGTTCCAACATGTCTTGCAGTTCCTTTGTCTGAGTTTTCCCATTTCTTTCAGGCAACTTATAAGAGGCTTGGTTAGTGGGCTGTTTGAGCTCTCTGTCCGTGGCAGATTCCCCCAGATGAGTGTACTCTGGCTCATCAATAAACATGCCAAGAAATTCTGGTAATACTACTCAGATTTCCTGAACCAGGCTAGAAGTTAGTTGCTGAGATGGGACTACCCCATTGATGAAGTTATCAGACCAAGCCGTGGCAAGAAGATCTACATCCAGTTCCCACCTCTGTTATCTCCTGCCATGTAGTGTGGATACTGATTACTAGGACCTTTCTTTTAATTGTTGGGCTTCTTCATATTAATTTGGTAGAGTTTGTGCTTCTGCCTTGTACTAAAAAACTGTACCACGTAATGATCATCACCCACCTTTTTCACTATGGTGAAAAGACTCTCCCAGGTGACCTGAAGCTTGATGTATTGAGCAAGGATAAGCACAATAACCTGCAGCCCACTAGAATACACTGACTCCTGCTGTCCTTTGATACCAGGCTCTTTGCTGCTGCTGTGCCTGAGCCAACTGCTGCTGATCCATCTTCATGAGCTGCCCAAACCTAGTCCTGAAGTTTCGGAAATATTACACAACAGATTCCTGGTGGGAATTACTCTCACTCATTACTAAGTAAATACAGAGGTGTCCATTACCCTGTGAATGTACAGAAACTCAAAAGGCACAAAATGTTAATTTCTGGGGCAAATCCTATATGTTAAGAGAAGATGGCACAGATACTTGTCCCACTCCTTCTTGGACTGCTGCAAATGATCTTAATATTGTCTTTAGTAAGAGTTTAACCTCTCCATCAGACAATTTGTCTGTAGATGGTAGGGGTAGTCCTTAAATGCATTACCTTAAAGTGCTTCCAAAATATGTCAGCAGGTCTGACATAAAGTTTGTACCACTATATTTCAACATCTCTTCAGGAAAACTTACTTAAAATGTCTAGCAAAGCATTCACTAACTCCTGTGCTTCAATGGAAGACAGAACTACCATCTCTGGGTATCTAGTGGCATAATCTAACATAACAATTGTATATTTCTAACCTGTAGAAAATGGCATGCTCAGAGATGCTCTAATAATCATACCTACCACCTGAAAAAGTTCATCAGTAACAGGCAATGAACACAAAGGAGCTTTGACTTTGTCTCCAGCCTTGCCAACCTTTTTGGCACAGCTCACAGGTCATGTAGTATCCTACTAAATCCTTTGAAAATCTCTGACCAACAAAAATTCCACAGAAGCTAGTTTAAAAATCTTTATGCCCATATACCCTGCAAAAGGAATGTCATAGGCTATGGCCTGAGCTGCCTGTCACTAGACCTTAACTAGTACTGATTGTTGGACTACTTTTACCTCTGGACCACTTTCTGGGGTCCATTTCTTGTACGACAAAATTTTGATGCAGTATTTGGACTCCCATCTACCCTTGAGTATTGGGAGCATCTTTGGGTAACTCTCCTCAAGTCCAATCATTTAAGGACTGTTGAGCCTGCCTCATCTCTTTCTTGGTGAATCTCCACAGATCTGTCTCCAAAGGAAGTCGAGCACATTCTGACAGAGGTGTCTCAAACACTGGCTGACTGCTACCAGTCTTTAAGTACAGCCCCCTTTAAGTACAGCCTTCCAAGGGGAGCCCAGTGCTTTTTCTATGCTTTTTCTCAGCCTCATATTCATTGCTGCTGACCACCCCTCCTTTGAAGGATTCAGTTCACAAGCCCTGGCTGGAAGTGCGGATCCTGGTTAGGTCTCCTGACTACTGCTTTTCCTATGTATTTCCCTCTATGCCTGTCTGAAAGTTACAGCATATACACAAGACATTGCACTTTCAATGTCATTCCTATTAGAGCATTTATAGGGATACCCCCAAACAAAAGCACCTGATTGCACATTGCTTCACCTCACAACCCAGATAACCTCAGGCCAAAAGTACCGGAAAAGTTTTCCCCTCACAATGTCTCAAATGGAGTGGACTGCTAAGGCATGTAATGCTCCTATCTGACCACTGCACACTTGGCTATGGTTATGTCTGAGGCTGTGTCCCAACTGGCAATGGCCTCTTTCCTTTTTGCCAATATAGGATATAAACATTTGTGATACTAAGGGAGAGTTGTTGTCTGAGGTCAACCCACCTGCTGTAATGCCAGCACTGTCTGCTACTTTCAAAGATCTTTGTTGCCCATCCTACTTTGGTGGACAATGAGACCATACATGCTTCCTTTTATTTACACCCAATACATTTAACCTAAAAAACCTAGGTATCTAAAAGAAAGCTGTGGCCTCTCTTTTTCCTGTGTAATCTGCAGTGATGGCTTAGGCTGCACCCATGGTTTTCTTTATACTCATGTGTGGTCCTGGGTAACCACCACTATGCAGTGGCAATTTGCAAACTAGATAGAGGCATCTTTTCCTCCTCATCTTCTCAGCAGTGTTACCCTTCCAATCTGTCTACCAAATATGCATGTCCTCATGAAGAGTACTCATGGCTTCTTTACTGACAGACAAAAATGGCAAGCATCTCATATATGGTTACCTTATGTCCACTGACTCCATCTTTGAAAATCAATACTTATTTTTACAATAATTTCAATAACACTGCCATCTAACTTCTTGTATACAGTTTAATTTCTTCACATTTCAGGAGTAAACTTCAATATGTTAATGATCATGGTTTAACTTTAGCATAATTTTACACACTTTATATCACTGACTTTAGAAACTGCATGCATAACTTTATCCATGAGCAAAGGAATTCAAAATCTCAATCACTGCCATTGAGCAATATGATGTTGATAACATACCCTTTCAACTGTCCATATAAAGTTATCAAAATCACACTATCTTTGTGTATAGACAGTTTTTGTTGCATTGTCATGGGCCTCTAAGGTTTGATTCCCCCTCATGATTTGTGTCTCTGGTGCAAGATGAACATCTCTTGCTGGCACCAGAACTGCTTCTCTTTTTCTTCTGCCTCCAGCTGTTGTTTTATTTTTGCTGCTATGAGCTCCATATATCTAATCTTTAGTGCCATTCTCTCTAACTCCAGTTGGGTGTTGAGGTCCTGCTAGGGTGAAACAGATGGCCCTTTATCTGCCTTTTGCATACGCATATCTCATGCTAGACTGTCTCCAGGATATATTCCAGATGTGCACAAAGTTGACACCATCATATCTTTGGACATTTTTAGCATGCTTTATTCCTTTTGCTCTGCACTCCCTTGTCAGCTGTGCAACTGACATTTTAGCATAGCTGTCAGAAGAGCTCATTTTCTGCCTATTTCTAAACTAAGCTGAGTAAAAAAAATGAAATAGATGCTGTACAAAATCAAATTTCTGTGTATATTACCTTATGGATGAGAGGGGCATACACAAACCTTTGGTGACTAAGCTGCTTTAGGCTGAATATGTTCACTTCAAGTATCCATACCGACTGTCACCAAAATGTGATGGATGATTGGTACTAATGCTGTTTGAAATCCATAACTCCCAACCAAAATGTCACAGTCAGCACCACTACTAGCTTGTATGTCACCTGGGTATATGAGGGACGGTAGTCTTGTCTTTGGTTCTGCTACAATGTCCCAAGTTGGTTTGATGTCTTCCAGAGAAATGGTTACTCAAGTCAAATCACAAGTACCCAACATGTTAAAGTAAAGAAAAGTGCACACAAATCTGATGCAATAATAAATTTATTAAACACAACATGGCCCCAACACCATAAATTGAATATGTACTACTGTACTGAGTATGGGCTTCCAACATCTACCTTGAGAGAGGGACTATACACTGTTCACTTATAGAGCTGAGTCTTTTGGTCTAGTATGTCACGCCTCTTTCTCATTACTCTCTCTGTGAACACAACGGGCTAGTTTCAAAAAGGGTTGCTCTTAATGTAAGTGACTTATTCTGGTATAAGCCTGTCTTAATTATGGAAGACTTGCTCTCAAGGCAAGTGATTTACTTTGGTGTATGGCCTGTCTAAAACATGATTTCATCATGGGCCAGATTCCAAGACCTGCTCTCAGTCACCTACACTGAGAGTAAGTCTTTTGGAATCAGGCCTTGTGTCATTTAGTGCTCCTTATCCACAGTAACAACTTTGAAAACAGATTATTAATTTCACACACACACACACACACACACACACACACACACACACACACACACACACACACACACACACACACATACACCCACACCCACACAGAAAACTCCTAGAGGAGGCTGGCAGAACTGCCCTAGTCACTACAGCTTTCTTCCTGAATGTGACACACTAAATAATACTGATATATATGCACAAAGGGACTGATATTAAATAAATGAATGATGTGGCATGCTACATTAGCTACAGACAAAATTCACATAAAAATCTATTTTCAGCCCTGTCTGGATGCGTCACCTTGCCAAGGCTTTGAAATATTCTATAACAAGCCATTGACATCACTGTCTTGTCTTAAAATTGACACAGTCCCTGGGATTCATGAAGTTTGGCGCAAGACCAGCATTAGGCGTGAAGATGGCACAGTAGCGCCAAATGCATATTAATGAAGGCGCGCTGCCGCCACAGCCACATGCATAGGAAAGGAGCGCGAGTGCATAGGGTGTGTCGAAGTTCCGCACGGAGGCGTGGAAATGTCAGCTGTCGAAGTGCAACCTAAAATGCTTGCTTATAACAATTTGCAAGCAATTGTAATTACATCTGTCAGTGTCCGTGGATACTGAAACGTATGCAAGACAGTTCCTGCAAACACAAAATGAAGAAGCAAACACAGTAGGGAATAACGGGTCCCTATCCCATGAACAAATGACATTGAAAACCATGTGCCCATAGTCCAACACAGTGTAGATAGTTATACCAAGTGGAAATAACACGCATCATATGTTAGCGCGCTGCCAATAGTCAGCCAATAGACCAGCCCAATGGTCAGGGTCACCAGCTGACCCATATTGTGAGGGAGGGTACACAGCTGGGCTGATGTGTCCATAAAAAAAACATGATAAATGTACATATCTAGCAACCGTATGACCAAATTATATCCTACAACGCATGTAATAGTCACATGCAATAGGCATGTACATATTTCACATACCAAATGTGACAGGAAATAGAATAAGCATGTAAATGAAACAGAAGGAGCATATAAACTGCTACAACAATAAGGCAACATGTAGGCTGAAAGGAACAGTATTATCCATACCGTTGACTGTGGGTATGTGTTGTCCAGTACATTCAGATATGTGTCCGGCATATATCCCATCCTGGACATAGGAAAAGGTGGCATCCTACCAATGATTAGAACAGTCAGCCAAAATCCGCACATCAACGGTCCAAGCCAAACTTGTCAGGATGTGTCACAGTTGAACGGGTATTACCCGGGTATACCAACCATGTCATGAAAGTTAAGTATGGGCGTGTACCTATGTGTGTGAGGTATAGCATGTGGAAAGTCAAACATGGCAGGGTAGTCCACACAACCATACAGGTACCTGACATATGTAGGGTATGCAATGTGTTACCTTGGCCGTGTCATGGGCCATCAACCAAAGCAGTGATGGCTGGAGTGTCAGGAATATGTGTGTGTGTGGGTGGGTGGGTAATAGTATAATCCTCCAAGGCGACATTGTGTCATATGCAGAATAGGTGAACAGGAGGTGTATGAGGGAGCAGCGGGTGAAGCAGAAAGAAACACAAAAACATGTATACACATCTGCAATACAACCAGACAGGCCATACTGTAGAACACAATCCCACAAACATATGAATATTAAAATGTGAGATACAGATGTATAGACATGTCACCGGCACATACCCACAGATTGGTCCTGATGGAACTGGCCATATCAAATGCAACACACCTGGATGCATAATGGACTACCCAGCATCCCCTCCACAGCACACAACCCACTCCCATACCTGAACGTCCACCAAATCCAGCCATACTTGGCCTACTGGTTTGGTGCAGCCACATCTCACATAGTGACCACTACGCATATGTAGTAGGTAGTGTCACCCTAGGCAGTTGCAGGATTGCAAACTATGTATCCCTTGCATGTAAAACCCCCAGCACATTTTCGTAAAGCCAGAAGAATGGTCGGTATTTGTCTTGTTTTGGTCTTGTTCAATTTTTGGGATATCCCTCATTGGATAAGTAACCTGTGTAAACATTACAATGGGTATGAAGACATGAAGTCCAGTCCTGTAGATATCTGGACACAAGTTGGAATGTGCAGTAGTGGTGCACGAGACTGTCAACCCTAGATTAAACACCTGCCCGTGACGCACGTGTCCCGACACGAATAAGCGTGAGAATATATTGCACACATTCGTATAGTGGCACATGGTATATGGGTGATGAAGGCACTGACGTAAACAGGATACCCCCTGATCTACTGTGTGAGGGACAATTAATGTGTGTGTAGGTGTGACCTGACCAACAATGATACAATGCCAAATGTCCTGTGATTGTAGGAAAAAACTATGTACCATACTGCATGTAACAGTTGCCTAAAGCAGTCATGTCAGGATAGAATAAACGTGATTCTTAGAAGAAACAGGCAAACAACAAATGTGCCAAAAGTATAAGGCTCACAGCTAGGAAACAAATTAATGTTCTAAACCTGCACTGACCATGGCTATGTGTTGGCCCAAACAATCTGGTGTCCGCAGTAGGGTTACCATCTGTCCTGCTTTGCGAGGGACAGTCCCTCTCTGGACAGTTGTGTCCTTACAAAATACATTACAAATGGAAATGTCCTGGGATTGTAGGACATAATTATGTCCCATATGTTATGTAATAGGTGCAGAAAATAATTATTTCAGTATCTAAAATACCTAAATGTTAAAAGAAACAGAATAAGCAACTAAACTGCTACAACAATAGGCCTTTATGTAGGCAAATACGTAAAGTTCTATCCTTTGTACTGACCGTGGGTATGTGTCGGCTTGTAAAATCTGATGTGTGTTCCGAAAATGTCCCATCTTGGCCATTTGGAAAGGTGCCAACCCTAGTCCCCAGAATACATCCCAACCTGTACATATGACAATGTCAACACTACCAATGGTCAGAGCATTCACACAATAACTGGCCAGCCTCTTAAACAGTCACAAAGCCAGTGACATTTGCGGGAAAGGTGTTGAATGAGAATGACTACTTACAACAATGAAGAGTAATAGATGCATTTAACTGCAGAAAATTAGTAGTATTACTAATCTGTCAACACTTTCCAAGTTAATAGTATTAATATGGTAGAAGTGTCCGTGATTGTCCCTGAGTTGTCATAGCCTTGTCCCTGTCACTGTAGAAACGAGTCCCCGAGTATCACAGAGGTCCATACACATCAACCAACTGTCACATCTGTTGACAGGACTATTGCATACCTGTAGTGAATTTATAACAGATGTCCAGCATAATATTCATTGTATCTATAAATGAATGAAATTGTCAAATAGGAAGGGAAAAAAGTGGAAACCACCCCTCAACCTGCATTATGTAGTGGTACCACTCCCCGCCCAAAATTAAAATGCCAACCCAATAATGTGGTCAGAGGTGCCCAAACACCTGCATCTGTAAACACATGTAGAATGCTAACATCTGCACTAACTCTGTCATTGTGCTATATCTGATCTTTGAACAGTGCCAGGGTAGTTCTAGTCACCAGTCGGCTGAGCCTACACCAGGACCAGCACATGAACACCCTGACAATCAAACATGCCTATGTGCAAGGACTATAAGCGTAGGAGTTCTGAATATCCTTGTAGTGAGTAGACATACAGCACGGGTCCAGAGCAGTAGGAAACAGGGAATGTCCTAATTGTAGTACTGTGGTTTTCCCAACAGGAGAATGGATGCCTGCTGTGTAAGGGAAGTGGTGAGGCGTATGTCAGAGTAGCTATGAACCATGGGTATACATATAAATGAGCCAGAACAACAACAGTGTAGTGGTTACAGCATCCACCCAACGTAAGGCATTCCCGGTTCAAGTACGACTATAGCACATATTAATTGTGTAATGAATGCCTCTGTGCTGTAAAGCCAACATTTATACATGTAAAGGTGACCACGTTCGCATGGGTCCATTAACCGGATTCCATCAAAGTGGTACTTTCATAAGGAATAAGGCACATGTAATCCCAAAGAAGTGCCTGTAAACATATATAACTCAGAATAAGTAGATGCAAGTGCGCCTGTGTGGGTGTACGCAGCTATTAGCATAGCAAATGTATGTTGTCTTGTACAGCTGTAACTTTTATATACATAGATAGATAGATGTGTGTATAGATAAATATCCACAGACATAACAGAAATACGCAATTATATATCTACATATTTATCTATATACACACATATATATATATATATATATATATATATATATATATATATATTGAGATATATATATATATATATATATATATATATATTGATATATAGATATATACAGATATGTAAGGGACGCCGAAAGATGAAAGCAACCATAAGGGATGTGAAGGGAATCCAGAGCAAGTAAGAAATTATAAAGTGCTCACAACGTATGTCACATAAAGCTGCACAGGTGTGAGTAGAGCACCACTCTTCACACCAGAGGCAGGGTTATACCAGTGGCCATAACATCGTTGAAGTGCTACATCAACATTGTAAACAGATGGAATGTAGTACATGTTGCGACCACCTACACTTGTAACCCACAAATCGTTCATAATCCATAGCACCAGGAAAGGCATGTATGTGCAAATATGAATGGATGGTGAGCCTGTGAATACACGAGGCGGTACAAAATGTGTGTAGGGTCCCAACGCTCATGAGAGGGCAATGTGTAAAGGTGTGTCATGGCTGTGATATCAGGTGTATAATGGCTGTTATGCGTGGAAACTCAACACGGGTGTGCAGGAGAAACTATGGATATTTATTTATTTATTTATTTATTTTACATTTGTTGACCAGGCTAGTCTAGCTGGATATATATCCATTTTCAGTAGAGGCCCAGGGAGAAAAGCTCCACACAAATACAAACAAAAACAAAAAAAAACAAAACAAAAACATATACAAATAGAAATATATCATTACATGGTAAAAAAGGATTAAAAACCATATGATACAGTGTAACATTTCAGAGATCAAAGACACTTCAGAAAGTTAACATTGAACATAATCTTTCTTATAGAGGTGAATAGATGCACTCTAGTAAGAGATAAGTACAATAATTTACATCAGACTTGAGGGATGTTAGCAATACATTGAATAAAGTTTGGTTAAGTGATAGTCTTAGTTACACGACTAATTATTAAATGTTAGGAAGAAGGTAGAAGAGGAGGAAAACAGGGTATAGGTGTTGATTAGTCAGGTTTACTACAAGAACATAGCCAGTGACTTTGGAGGTAATTTTTGAGTTTTTGTTTGAAGAGTGGCAATGATGTAGTTAGTGTTATATCACTAGGTAGCAGATTCCAGCTCCTTCCTGTTGTATTAGTAAATAGAGAGTCACCAGCTGTGTTATTAGACTTTGTTAAGCTGGCAAAGAGTTTACTAGAAGAGCGAAGGGAGTTGAGATTATTATATGGGATTAAAAGTTTTGAGAGTATAGGGGTATTATTGGGTTGGTACAGTATTTTCTGGGCAATTGTGAGTTGGGGGATTAACAGATGGTTTTGGAATTCCAGCCAGTCTAGTTGTTTCAGGTTAGAACAGTGGTGAGTTCTAAAGGGATTTCCAGTAGTGAATTGGGCAGTATTATTGTAGCAAGTTGCAAGTTTGTTAAGTTTAGTTTTCTTAATGTTAGTAAAAACAGGTGAGGCATACAGAAGAGTTGAGATTAGATGGGAATGAACAATCTTGGCTCTAGCTGATGTGGTTAAGAAAGACTTAATTCTATATAAGGATCCTATTTTTCTGTTGACTATTTTAATGGTGTTGTTAATATGTTGATCAAAAGAGAGATTATTGTCAATGGTTATTCCTAACAGTTTGGTAGTAGAGTCAGGTGAGATGACAGTGGCATTATTTGAAGAGATTGTGAAGTCTAAGGGGGAGGACCTAGTAGTGGGAGTAAATAGAAGGAGTTTAGTTTTTTGGCATTAAGTAGGAGGTAATGTCTGGTAAACCACGTTTCTACTGTGTTGAAGATGTTTTGAGTAAGGGAAGAAAGTTCAGTTGGAGAGGTAGCTGAGCAAATAAGGGTGGAGTCATCTGCATATTGAATGCAGGTTGCTTGAGGAATTGCTAAATGGAGATCATTAATGAAGTAAGAGAAAAGAAGTGGTCCAAGAATGGAGCCCTGAAGGACACCGATGGTGACAGGTAACAAGGAAGAAATTTGATTTTCCCAGAGAACTGCCTGTTGCCTATTGCTGAGGTAAGATCTGAACCAATTAATGGCTAGGTTATCAAAGGAGAGAGATTCAAGAATGTTAATTAGGATGGAATGGTTAACCATGTTGAAAGCTTTAGAGAGGTCGATGAAGAGAGCAGAAGAGAGAAGGTTGTTGTTGCGGTTTCTATTGATAGTGTCTGTAAAGGATAGGAGGGCAGTGGTAGTACTATGATAAGGCCTAAAGCCATACTGACAGCTTGCTATTATATTGTGGAGAGAGAGAGAGATACTATAAAAGTTGTTGGTGAATGCATTTCTCCATAATTTTTGCTAAGGGTGATAGGAGAACAATTGGTCTATAGTTAGAGTAATCGATAGAGTTCCCACATTTATGTAAAGGGATAATGTGGGAGACTTTCCAGATGTCTGGGATAGTTCCTTCTTGGATTGTCCTATTTATAAGTATAGATATAGGGTATACAATTACATTGGCTGCTTTTTGGAGATAAAGGGAAGGAAGCTTGTCAGCAGATGGGGTACAAGGCTTCCGTTTATGAATAAGTCTATAGATGAGAGAGGTAGAGATGGGTTGTAGTTTAAAGTTATGGGAATAGTGTGCTAGGTTGATTGGAAGGTTGGAGTTTTCAGTGTTTAGTTGTCTAGCTACAGATTGTATAGTGTCAGTGAAGAAAGAGTTGAAGGTATTTGCAGTTAGGTGGGGGGTATCTGGATCAGCATCAAGAGGGGTGGGAGTTTTAGAGTTACCTGGGGAAAACAGTCTATTGATACAAGACAAGAACTTTTTTGGATTATTTTGTTTAGTTTGTTGAAGTTTACAGTAGTAGTTTTTTTTTTGTCAGTAATGATTGATTTTTTAGTGGTATTTCTAAGCTGGCGGAAATGAAGAAGATCAGAGCTATTTCTATGGCATCTCCATTTGGCCCAGACTTTGTTTCTAAGTAGAATTAGATTTTTAGTTTCATTAGAGAGCCATGGGGCTATGTTGGACTTTATTCTGATGGTACGTTTGGGAGCATGTTTGTCAAGAATGGATAAGAAAGTTATATTAAAGTATATTACTGCATTTTCAAGAGGAAGGGATTTTAAGGGGTTCCACTTGCATTCTCTGAGTTCAGTTTGAAATAAGTCTATGTTAAAATGTTTGGTAGAGTGTATTATTCTAATGGTGGGGAGGTTAGGAAAATCTTTATTTTCTCTTGTAATATAAGTCAAAGAGTGATCACTGACATCATCTGGCAGGGTTCCTACTTTGTAAGTTTGTTTAACTTTGTTTATGAGTATCCAATATAATATACTCTCTTTTTTATTAGGTTTATTAATTCTTGTTGTTGAGGTGATGGTTTGGGTGAAACCATGGAGGTTGATGTGAGAGGTAGGATTTTCAGCATTGATACTTTTCCAGTCTATGTTGAAATCACCTAGGATTATTGTTTCTTGGGGGTAAGTCGTAGATACCCAGCTGAGAAAGGCTTCTAAAGTGGGTATATTATTACCTGGTGGTAAGTAAATACAGATAATGTAAAGGGATTTCTTGGTGTTAAATTGGAATTTAGTTATGAGGACTTCTACTTTGCTATCCTGGGTTGGATAAGCTGGAAGGGTGGAGATATTAAGTTCATTCTTAAAAGAATTGCTACTCCACCGCCTTTACGTTTTGATCGGTCAAGTCTCACTATATTATAGCCTTGGGGAGTAATCTCATTGTCTTTTGTATCAGGTTTTAGCCAAGTCTCAGTGAGGCAGAGAATATCAAAGGAATGGATATCTAGGAGGGCATGAAGGTGAGATACTTTATTATTGATGCTTTGAATGTTCAGATGTCCTATTAGGAGGGAATTATTGAGTTTAGGATTAGTTATTTGAAAAGTAGGGTTGGTAGGTCCAGGGTTGGGGTGGATGTCTCCATCTTGTAAGGTGGGATTATTTGGTTTCGTTATTAAGTTGTTTTTTAGATAGGTTTGAAGTTTCAATTTTTTATCTGTGGGTAGGACACGATTAATGTGGGAGAGTCTGTGGTATTTAGGTAGAAGGTAGCTAGGAGTGGAAGTAATATTAGAGTGTGTAGTTAGGGGTGTATATGTGCAAGTTGTAGTTTGTTTGTGTGAGTGTATAAGCTGGACATAGTGCAGATTTTCAAAGGAGGTAAGAAGGTAGGCTGAGAAGAGGATGGTTACGAGTAAAACTGAAAGTGTAAGCATGGTTAGAGTATAGGGAGCCATCTTTGTGCAGAAGTAAGGTTGTAACTAGAGTGAAATGAAAGGCAGAGGAAGTGGGATTGGAGGAGAGAATAAATAAGGAACCTGCAAATGTAAGTGAGGGGATAAAAGGATATTTAAATTATGAGTAGAGGGTTAAGTATAGAGGTATTTTAGGGAGAATATTATACAGAGTAGTAATAGTAGGGTAGGGGTGTGGTTAAATTAAGCGGGAAGGGTGAGTTAAGGGATTGGTTGGTTGAGTTAGGGGGTGTGTTTAAGGAGGTATAAGTTTAGGACCCCTGGGGTGGGTGGGAATTGGGGGTAGGGTAGGGGCCGGAGTGAGCCAAGAGGCGAACTGAGCGGGTAGAAACAATTGAAGGAGAAACTGGAAAGGAGACTATCAGAAATGCAGGTGATTATAGGTAAGAGAGGTATAACATGAAAAGGAAAAGGTCTAGAATGACCAAGTACACCAGTGAAATGACAAAAATAAAGGAGGGTTAAATCAGTGTTTAAGCGTAAGGTGAAAGAGAGGAGGAGCAGGTCAAGGAATAGAAAAATAATTAGGCAAGTTTCAGAGGTAAAAAACAAAAAGAAGGGAGGCAGACAGAGAGTACTGGCAAGGATGAGGGTGAAGAGGGATAGGAAGACCAATACTAAAATTACAGACGTAAGACAGTTAGTGCAAGAGGGAGCAGCAGTGAAAAAAGGAATGGATGAGGGTGCCACCTAGTGGATAAAACAGGTATAGAAGAAGGAGAGTGGGGAAGCTAACTAGTGAAGAAATAAAGTAAAAACTAATTATAAGAGTAGGAAAGTTATAGGTGCGGAGGTGAGAAGGTAGAAGAGAGGATGTGAAGGAGAGGTACCGGCTGCTAGTGGCTCAAGCTATGCGATTATGGACACAGGAGTGCTAGGGTATGTTGCGCCGGGTGCAATGGAGCGGCCCGTGGAGGTCAGCTAGTACGTAGGTGCAATTCCCAGATAGAGCATTGTTTGCGTGGAGACATGCGTGAATGGGTGTATTGTTGTCAGACGTTGTGCATCAGGGCTGGCAGCCCGGCACGTAAAACCTATATGCCACCCATGAGTGGAACGGAGTTCTGCTGTGACAACCCCAAACTGGGAAAAGCAGAAAGACACAACTACATGAAGACAACAATATGTTGACATACAGTCACAGTACCACAAACACACATCCTATCAACAGTATTAATATGAATGTGTACAGAAACAAACACAGTAGCATGAATAATAGGCTGCTCATACAAGTAATAGGTTGAATGACACTGTATCACATCCCAGTTAGCAGCAGCACCCCAGACATGAAAAATGTGCGACATCTGTCCGCTGTATAATGTGCAATATACTGAGCACAAGTTCACTGGAGTGAAGTGTCAGTGTCATAATGACTAAGGCAATAGTATGCTGTTGAAGCAGAGATAAAACCCAATACGCATGTGTAAGTGTCCATGCCCAGGAAATGTATAGGTTAATGGACACACAGATGTAAATATAAATAAAAACATATATATACATATATCTACATTAATTTACATACACATATATACATACAGATATATATATACACACACAAGGATATACTACAGATAAATATATAGATAGATATATATACACAAACAACAGGTAGTGCTATATACACATACACACAAAACAACATATATATATATATGTCAGTGTAGATATACACATGTACATAAATAGGTTACTTCACAGCAATTAGGGGTAACATATTTACAGCCCGGGCATATGTGACTGGGAGGTCCAATAAATAAACGTTGTACCCCCCCCACATCACCCAGCTAGGCCGGACAGACATACAGACAGGCAATACAGATCAATACACTGCCGCTGTCCAAAACACCAGTAGGAAAGTACCAGTGGGAGAGTTCTGCAAGGTCTACACTTTAAACATGGATAACGGTGTCCCTTGCGGGACCCCAAATATTCAGGGTACGTGTGAATCTGCTGACATTAATATGAGCAGGATGTAGGTGTACATGGAACAGTAGGTTGTGCAAGTGTGATAATACATGGGTTGACAAAACGTACGACATGTGTCCCGAGACGGGGAGAGTGGGCAATGTGTAGGGGTGTGTATATAGCCCAGCTGCGCTCGCAGTAAGTATTTGTCATGACTGCTGTAGAGGGGTGCCAGGTAGGTGGACCATGAGTATGCATTAATGGGCTTAAGTGTGCAGGTGCTGGTTGGCAGAGATGTAGTAGGCCCGCCCAGTGGAAGTCATTAATATTCCTATGTGGGCATAGCATATGCCTACACCTCCCAAACCTGAAGAGCACATCTACCGGATAGTCTGTAAACCATTGGGGGAATACATAAAGACCAAATCAGTGCTGTGTGCCCGATTAGCATGGACATCCATAGTTATGTATCAGAATGTAACAAAGTCCAACTAAACACTTCCAGAACTAGTGATATTAGGTAAACAGGTGGCGGAATACAGGTAATGACAGATGACAACATGTATGAGTCAGAAACAGCATGTACCTCGACAAACAAGAATGAATACATATGCTCTGTGACTGTGAATGTGTCTGGTTAACAGAACCAATCATCTAAATGTGTCCCACAGGGTGTTATGCATTGTTCCTGATACAGTGTTCATTCACACCCATTGGTATGTGAGTTCTGCTACTGACGGAAAGTGCATAATGTGCTGACCACCTTAGGTAGATGATAGCATAATAGAAGAGGTTCAACACCCGTACGCCTGCGAGGGACACACCCGCCTGGGCAGTTGTGTCCTGCAAAATGACAGTAATGGCACATGGCCTGTGACTTCGGGAATGGAGGCTATATAGTGTGTGTAGTGGTGTCAGACATCAATTTGTTGTATCAGTAACAGCTACATGTAATAGGAAACAGTATTATCAATTATAATGCTACATGAATAACCTTAACGTGTGCAAATCGTGGAAGTCGTCCATTTACTACTGGCTGTGGATAAGTGTTGCCTTGACATATGTGATAACTCTACATACAGGGTCTATAGGGCCGCCACCATTCTGAATGGCCAAAGTGGAACCTGCTCTGTAGACATGTCAGACGTACCAAGGCAGAACATACCTACAGCCATGCATAGTACAGAAATATACTTATCGGAACAAATCAAAGCATAGTCTAGCAGCAGTAAAGTTGCTTATGCTACTACATATGACATATCAATGTGTCAGGTATACAAGACCTGTAACAAGCAACCAGTACAGACATGTGCAACAAGAGAATGTCCCCTAATCAGGGCAGTTGCAATGGCTAGAGTATTGTCCATACCACTCAACTGTCCCTGAATGTCAGGTACGTGCCTGAGTTTGACTGAAAGTTTAACTCTGTCCCTCTTAATCATTCCTAAAATTAGTGGCTGTTGAAGGAAAGGTGGTGAATTACACTTACTGACTAATGACAATAAGTAAGAGTTATAAACAACTGTTACTTCAGAATATGTGTATTAAGTCATATGTTCTGATTCTGTCAATGTTTCAAGTTAATAGCACTACTTTTGTAGAAGTGTCCCTGATTTTTTCTTGACCTGTCCCTGATTCTGTAGAAATGTGCCCCCGATTGGTGGAGAGTTCTGGTATTGTCACATGAGATATACATAATGAGGGACTGTCCCATGCAAAGTGGGAAAGGTGTCACTCCTACAGTCTCCCGTCGTGCAATCTGAAAGGTGGACAACGTGCAGTAGGTATGCGGTAGCATGACTCGGCGGACAGCTGCATTAACAAACTCAAGTCACATGTCAGCATTGCAGAGTATCGGTTCCCATGTATCAGGCAGATGGGAGCAGATCGTATGAGGAACACGCATATAATATGATTACATCACTAGACAGGCTGCTGAGTCCGTACAGTCGAATGCCTGCCGTCGCAAAATGGTTACACATACCCGATACTGTAGTCATGTAGTCCGATGTAATACGCATCACAAGGGATCGCACACACCCAGCGTGAGTAACAAATGTAAGCAGAAATGTCAGTGAGCAAGCGGCTGTAAGTGTGTTTGCCTACCAGTATGCCAGTAGTGCACTGTCAAAGAAATGTGGAGTCTAAACGTGTATAAGGTGCTGTGACCACAGGTCAGCAGTGCTTAACACTGGGCAAACCCACGCACAACTGCTCCCACCTGCTGGAATGCGCCTTACCCAGTCTGTATCCAAAGGCGTCGGCCTGTCCGCAAAGAACCGCCCTATACACGTGATGATAGCAGTACCCTGCGCACATAGCTCATGTGAATTAACAATAGACCATGGCATATGTACAGACAATAGACCACACACACACACCATACAACACAGACATCCAACAGTATAGCAATGTACTGGCAGATATGTCTGGACCACTGGTGTATGCATGCCTTACCGTCCTGTGTTTCAGTGTGTGAGTATGCCCAGTATGACTGTTATGCATGTTGTCAACTGACATTACTGTCATACCGTCATGTGTGTGAGCATGCCAAGTATGGTCAACTGTATTGCATGTGTCACATGTCCAGATAGTTAGTACTGTGTTGCTAACCCCTCCGTTCTACACAGACAGGTGTCATGCAGTGTCTGCAGGGTAGCTAATGGTCATGTGGCATTGACAGTTGCTACATGTCTGCATAGCGTGGGGGGACATCCAACCACAACCACAGTCCTATACAGCACCGTGGGTGGCACACATGACTCTCACATGTGTAGGTTTGATGGGGGGCACAGCCAACAGTTGTACACATCTGCCGCTACTGTCCTGGTATGAGGGGTACTCCATGTCAGTGTATTGGCCTACCTTAATTATTGGTTGGAGGGATACCAGGGTACGTCAGTTCCCAGCTTTAATTACCAGCACAGTGGTGTTGGACTTCCTAGCTTACACAACCTACATCAAACTGCCTGGCCTGCTGTAGTCTGTGTGTGTCTTAGGGGGTTGAGGTCATTCATTGGGCATATCCATAGGCCATCGTATATCATTTGTCTGTATTGGTCCACATCTGTCCAGCTGCATGGAATGTGTGTGGGCTGTACAGACACACATGATGGTCAGCCCATAATCTGCAGTGGGTTAGGACACCCTGTGTACTACAGGCTACAATTGTGACTCACGTATGTGCTACAGAGATCATGGTTCACTATGGATGTGTACTGTCTGCTGCCCTAACATTTGGCCACCACAGTCACTTGTATGCTCACATACATACCATAGCAATGGGTAACTACACATTCTAATACAACTGCCACTTGTTAGGTCAATAGACATACCCTGAGTGTGTTCTGGACTTGAGGACGGTGCTGGAGTGCTGCGTATGTCGGATGCACACAGTGCACCTCCTATACATGGCCAAGCACAGGTAGTGTTATGTTTGGCATCCATTGTACTGTGTGCGGGTCGAGAGAGGAAATCCATGGGTACCTACTGTGTCAGTGCATATGCCTTGTGTTGCCTCTTTGCCAAGGGCAGATCATACTGTGCACGAGCTTTCGCCGACTGTGCCCTGCCCAGGTAGTTCCTTCACAAAGTCACACTGTGCCTGTACAGGCCTTGGCAGTGGTGTTGGGCTGTGTGGCCCTGCCCCATGCTGTTCCTGCTGCAACTGCTACTGCAGGATAAGATTATGTAGCATATCAAATACCATAACAACTTGTATGCATATAGCTTGTGAATACTGCAGAGCTCCAACGGATGTGTCCAGATACCAGAACTGTGAACTGAGCATCCCAAACACATGCACAAGTATATGTCTTGCCTGTGCATCCGGCCCAGTATGGTGTAAGTATTCAGGTGTGTGTGCATTGCTGATGGGTGTCATCAGCCACAACACCAGTGTTTACCCAGCATCCCCCACTAGAAGACTGTAGGGGATGTCCATATTGGCATTGATGTGCTACAGCTGTGTCAGAAGCCATATATCGGACACATCATAGCTTCCACAGCAGACAGCACACACATTCAATCTCATGCCCTGGCCATCGCATATGGCCTAGCTGTTGGAGGGTATGCCTCTGCAGTGACTGTAGGCCCTACCCCACTCACCGGGTGGTGCTATGATGTGTATGTGTGTGCAGGCTATAGCACCCAGTACCCCAGGGTAGTCATCCATGTGGTCGAACAGATGCATATTGCTGGTCTACTAATCACGTGTGTTGAGGACATGTACGTGCTCACTAGCATGTGTTGACATGGCGTCTGTGAACTGGTGCAATACTCTGGATGCAGATGCCTGTGAGATACCCATGGTATCCCCAGTTGTGCTGTGTGAGGTACCTGTGGCTAGTACACCTAGGCCAACACATGCCATGATATCCACTGTGATGTGTTTCCCTCGCCCTGTTTGATGTGTCAGGTGAGGCAGGCACAGGTCAACAAGCTACTGTAGAAGGTCTCTGTCCACCCCATAGTGCTCCACCATCCCCAGCCCATGTAGCCCCTGGTAAGTCACCCTCGGTCTATAAAGTCTTATGTCACCCCAGTAAGGGTTATTTGGCAGCATACACATCCTCACTGCCCCAACCTCCTGCACATGTTGGTATATGTTGCCTGTTGCAGCCCATCTCATTTGGTTGGACTGTGTCGTGAAAGGTCCCCACAGGTATACACTGGTGGTGTAGAGTGCGGACGAAACCTGTGTGTATGCTTCTTGCTCGCATTGCTGTACTGTTCATGTGCAGGCTGGCCAAGTCATCTGCTGATTGTGCTCATCAACACCTGTTTGTGCAGCCTGTACACCCTGACTACCCCACCACTGCTGTCATCCCTCCCAATGTCACCAGGCAGGTATAGACACACCCCTAGCTTAGGTGTGCTAAGGCAGGAGCACTCAGAAGGCACAGTTCTGCAATGTACGTACAGTATGCCTGACCCCCCTGCCATGCTGTCAACTATATTCGAGACCTGCACCCGGCTGACTATACACACACACTCCAGGGACCAGCAGCACACCCTGGTGATAAATGTGATACACTATAGTCAACCTCATCTGCATAGTATAGTCTTATAATGAATAGTTATATGACCCATACCGAACCTCCAAATTAACAACCACTGCTCAGTGTCGCTCAGATCCATACACAACTGGCAACAGGTGCCTTACTGTCACCATATTTGATGTGTCATGGTCTTCCCAGTAACAAAATAACCGGTGTCTACATGACTACAACCTGTGGCCCTGCACACTACAGACAATGTGCATTACCACCACGCCATGGCAGATATACATAGATCCCAGATTATCACGTACAGATCATCCGGCACAAACATTCAATAGTGCTGATGTCCCCAGACATATATATTCACATCTATGTCTGTCTCTACATCTACATATATCATATATATTATTTATATACATATATACATGGACATATATGTATATATATATATATATATATATATATATATATATATATATATATATATATTTATATATACATACACACATATACATGTACACACATATGTAGATATGGCAGTTGTATCACAACAGTGGATCACATGACAGCAATGCATTAGACAGGAATGAAAAGGAAACTACATGTGCCACCTGCATCATGTAGTGTTGTTACTATCAAAGCACGTGTGTTATGTTGCGTCACACAGGTCAGACCGTATCAAGGGTAAGAGTAGGGCCACTGACAGTTACTCACCAGACCTATTGGTGAATGTATGTGTGGACAACCCAGTGTCTTGCCAGACTATGCAGGCTGTGGACACTATATAGGTCAGTAACAAAACACACTAAACACATCCCGCAGCTAGCCACCCACAGATACCAACACATATGGTATAACTGCCAAACACACACACCTGCCATGCCTTGGAATCGAGCACCTACCTGTCTAGTCTACCACACTATAGCATTATGCAGTAATAGAACACGCTACTGAGTTCCAGCATCACCGCACTCCCACAGGCATACATCTAGGTGGATGACATCATCCACAAAGGCAAAGACGCCGATAGGGAATGTATGGGGAGTGAGCCATCTAAAAGCATTACTCTGTCCCCAGCCAGCTGGAAACACACACACACACACACACACACACACACACACACTTGGCAGGGCTGGGAGTCAAACATACACCTAACCACCTTATCACATTACAGCATCACCGGTTACAGAACGCTCTATCGAGATTAGTGGTACACTGCACTCCCAGAGGCATACTTCTAGGTGGATGACATCATCCACAAAGGCAAAGATGCCGATAGGGAATGTATGTGGAGTGAGCCATCTAAAAGCATTACTCTGTCCCCAGGAAGCTGAAAACACACACACACACACTTGGCAGGGCTGGGAGTTGAACATACACCTAACTACCTTATCACACTACAGCATCACACAGTTATAGAACGTGCTATCGAGATTACTGGTACACAGCACTCCCAGAGGCATACTTCTAGGTGGATGACATCATCCACAAAGGCAAAGATGCCAATAGGGAATGTATGTGGAGTGAGCCATCTAAAAGCATTACTCTGTCCTCAGGAAGCTGGAAACACACCCACCCACACACAGGCACACACTTGGCAGGGCTGGGAGTCAAACATACACCTAACTACCTTATCACACTACAGCATTACGCAGTTACAGAACGCACTACTGAGATTACTGGAACACAGCACTCCCACAGGCATACTTCTAGGTGGATGACATCATCCGCAAAGACGCCAGTAGGGAATGTATAGAGAGTGAGCAGTCTAAAAGCATATTACTGTCCCAAGGTAGACGCAGACAAACACACGGCAGTGGTGTGAGTGGGACAACTGCCTATCTATGGAGCACTATTACAACACTACATAGATACAAGATGCGCCACAGACAGTACACCCTTCAAGACAGTCAACCAGTGTGTTCAATGTAGGAATCCATCCTGATGTGGGGTATGGACATCTGTTGCCTGGATGACCACCATCACTATACAGGATGTCAATGGCCATGCCCATACACAGAGGCACATCACCGACACAAGGTGTCACTGGGCATGCTCACACACTTAGTATCACACGTCCATTTGGAATGTACTGTGTGTCCATCTACACAATGGCATACTGGGCATGCTCACACACTTAGTAGAAGTGACACACTTAGTAGAAGCGAAGGGCTATCTTACATGCACATGGATTCTAAACACGGAAGGGCACAGTTTGGAGTGTACTGTGTGTCCATCTATACAACGGCCTACTGGGCATTCTCACGCACTTAGCAGTTGCAAAGGGCTGTCTTGCATGCAGATGAATTCTAAACATGGAAGGGCACAGTTTGGAATGTACTGTGTGACCATCTACACAACAGCGTAATGGGCAAGCTCACACACTTAACAGTAGCAAAGGGCTGTCTTGCATGCACATGGACTCTAAAAATGGAAGGGCACAGTATGGTGTTACTGTCCCCATGTACATGAAGGCCACTCACATGTATTGACCAGTACACACTCAAGAGCCATCACAGATGTCTCAGGTGCAGATCACAGAGGTAAATGTCGCATTCTACTATGTAGCCCTCAGACATCACCATTAGGGTTGCCACCTTTTTAAATGCCTAAAAAAACATGTGGTACAAACATCAAAGATTTGATTTGCCAACATACCCACGGCCAGCCAGTACACAGGACAGAACTTTTTTGCCTAAAAAAAAAAAAAATATTCTTTCTTTTAGCATTTTATTCTGTTATTCTGTTTATTACAACAGTTAGGCGTTTTCAGAAATAACTGTTTTTGCAAAGGCAATTGCATAAAATAAAATAATTTGTCAATTCTCTCTTTAGGACGACCCATTTTTTTTTTTTTTTACACAGACACAACTGCCCAAACTGGACTGTCCCTCCTGTGGAAACAGGTGGTAACCCTAATCACCATGTCCTTTGACCAGCAACACACATCCATACATTACCACAACACCGTGTGACTCATGACCAGTGGACTGTACATAGGTCTACAGCAACTGTGCAGACTACACATGTACTGACAGGGTTCCATCATGTGTTATGTAATGCAATGATACCACTGTACATAACCAGGCTGGCTCTACACATAACAGGGGCCCTGGGTCTTACACAGCTGTTACAGATGACTGTCGCTGTACACCAAAGAACACACATTTTTGGATATGACATACATGTAATCGCAGTGGATATGTGCATGGGCCACACACACACAACACATATGTACATAGCATAGCTTTTGCTGTCCTCCGTGCAGACAAGTGGCTACAGCAATCACACACATGCACATGGAAGGTAGGTCCATGGCTGTTGAATGCTAACAGTACATGAGGTAGCAATGTTGACCGAGGAAACATTCCCTCTGTACTAGTTACCCATGACACCCATCATATCATACAACAGTCCATATGTTATGTATGTCATCACACATGTCCACCAGTTGCAATGCATACAAACATGGCTACATGACAGGCATGTAGGACCAACACGCATTTACATGTAGTGGTGTGCTTGCAGCTATCATGCATGTGCAGTAGCTGATGTATGTAATTCATCTGTGCCTAACTACAACATGCAGTTGCAATGCAGCACCATCATTGACACCTGTATATGGTGAAATACTGACAGTACAGTAGGATGTACATCAGGTATGGATGGATGTGTGTACATAAAGTGGTGATCCACCTTTGCAGATGGATGTTTGCCGAGGACGGCTCACAGGTGTGTCATAAGCCATCCTACCATTACATGTGCAAACAGTATGCTATGTTACTGTTACTTGACGGTGAAGACATAAAACCTACACAGGGGTCAGAGTGTTACTGACTGTAAGTCACTTGACACCTGTAACACTTGCATCCTCCTGTGTGCATATAGCAGCACAATTGCCGAAGGTAGTGTTGGTACACATAATGCGGCCAATACTGCTGCATGTCTGTCAGACGTATCATCATATAGCAGGTGTATCATTCACAGTACTGCCATGTGTGTTTGCTTGTGTGACCATATATGCCACATATGGTGGGGAATACATCCCAATTGTTACACACCCTGTACACTGTTGTAGAGATCTGTACATTCTACAGTGTGGAAAGCATGACGTAGGCAGGGGTGGTGTGTGTATCACACACATGTCAGCTATCTGTATGTAAATTACATCTGTGGACTCCACAGTGTGTGTGTGTGTGTGTGTGTGTGTGTGTGTGTGTGTGTGTGTGTGTGTGTGTGTGTGTGTGTGTGTGTGTGTGTGTGTATGTATGGCTGTCTGGTGCATGGAGTGAGGGTGTATGCTACCATACAGAACAGACAGGATCCCTAACCCCTCATGGTGATGCAGTCTACTACCCTGTTGATGCCATCAGTCTCAGCCTTACTGGCTACATGTACATGTTCATTCTTTGTGTTGTGTCGTGTGGGTGCATAGTACTGTGAGGGTGATTACCACATAGGCAGGGGTCCTCACCTCAACACTAGCGAGTGTGCGTTATAGTGTTGTTGACCCCGTAAGTGTGGGCATGTTACTGTGTGTTTCTGTGTATGTCTGTGTGTTTTCTCATCCTGTAATATGACAGGGTATTACTGCTACACAGTAAGGCCTCATGCTATCAAGTGGCCTCTAACGTTATCATCGGCTAGACCGCTGTGTAAACCCCCTGCACCATGTCAACATACCTGTGATGTAACCTGGTATAGATGTCACATCTCTAACCACTGTAGCCTATTAAAAAGCCCACATGCTTCTGGATCAGTAGATGTGTGGATGTCTGTGGTATGGTAGCCTTTCTAACAGTCAGGTTGAGGCTACATATAGCATGCTGGTATTGCCATACATGCCTGTGAGTACTCCACATTTACACATGGGGAAACTGCAAAAACTGCTACTTGTTGGCACATGCAAGTAAACCATAAGGAGGGAACCAGGGCATCATTACCAACATGCTGTTACTGTTGTTACCAAGACACATACTGTGAACATATAACAATGCATTATAAACCTGTATTACATGGTATGTCTGGTGCGTGTCAACAGTACACAGCTAATGTAATATATACTTCTCTCACTATTCTGTTCACTCTGTGCATCAGACCATTTGAGCATGTCCCTGCACCGATGGTATGGATGACAGGGATGCGGCACAGACATCATCATATGCACAGGGTGATAATGTTTGCCAGGGGCATATGCTGCAGCAGTGGATGACATCATGTGTTTGGGTAAGGGCCGATGATCTGATTGGACATGTGTGGTCATTATGCATGTGGGTGTTGCGGTGCCCTACAAATGTTTTTGCTGTGTGTGTGCATGAGTACACATAGTTCTGCCTTTTGCCATGCCTACACAGGGGTATTATTGACAGCTCCAAATTGTACAGATCAGGATGTACAGCTCACTGTGTCCAGCCACGGCCATGTGACCTGTGCCTGCCAGGGGTTGCACGGGAACTACCAGGTGGAGGTACAGATTGGCTACTATCCAATGACACATGTCCACTGGAACCGTGTCCCCACTGGGAACATCCAGGACCATGTCCACGTGGCCTGCTGTGTCCTGGTGTGGACAGCACAGCACCAGCTGCACTGCTACTGCTACCAGCACTATGGGAGCGGGCATGTGAGGTGGCTCATTCACGTTGACCTGCACTAGGTGGTGTAGCTGGCCTATGTCCATGTGGCCTACACATCACTCCTACCAGATGTTCCAGCACAGACAGCTCACGCTGGCGGATTGCCATGCCATGGTCAAGGATTCCGATCATGTCACCCAATCGCCTGTCCAGAACATCAGCAATCTGCTGTTGAGCATTTGCCAATGCCTGGATGTTGGCCTTTAGAGTACAGATAACAGCCCTCTGAAGCCTCTGCCCTTCTCTGTTCTGCCATTCAGCACGTGCCTGTGCCACCATTACAGTCTGGAATATGTGTCTGGTGACACCAGCTGCTGCACTTTGTCCCGCAGGTGCATGTCTGCCAGAGGTCCTCCTATGAGCACCACTGGCCACATGCCTGTGTGGCACATCTGCAGTCATTACACTGACACCATAGTGTGGAGACACACCTTCTGTAGCCACCACATGTTCCTGTTCCAAGCTAACACACCATGACTGTCCTTCCTCTATGGCCACTGGTGATGGGGTATGTGTTGGCATGAGAACTGTGTGCGTGGAAGAGGGGGACATAGCAACCATTGGCACAGATTCAGCCCCTGACAACCCTGCCTGTACCTCATGCATATGTTCATCACTGCTAGTATCTGTGGGGACACTAACATCAGACGGACCGCAGGAGGGTAACGCACCTACATCAAATGAGAATTCAAAGAAAGACTCTACATTACAATAGACATACACACACACACACACACACACACACACACACACACACACACACACACACACACACACACACACAGACACACATAAACATACACACAGACACACCATGCATGTGATTTGACAGATGACGTGCAGCGTGCATGTGATACAGTAGATGGCATGCAGCTCAGACATTAATAGTGGTAGTTAGCATACCTCCCTGGGTTGCACACAACAGCAAGCAGGTGTCATATCAGTAGCCATGCCGTTCACACTATAATGGTAGTAAGCATGCATCCCTGTGATACACCATGTGGACCAGCACAGGTTAACAGTACACATGGCTGAAGTGACCTTGACATGTAATCTGCTGACGTGTGCTTTGACATGCATACATGTTTGACACAATGGTGTCCTGACACATGTACAGCATTGTAATGGGTATCACATTGCAGTGTTGTCTGTATGCCCTACAGATGGAATGCACGTTTAGCAAATGTGCATGAACATGGAAGGGTAGTGTGAGGCATCTACATTGCTATACAATGTGAAGTACAGACACTGTGCCATTGCATGGCATCATGAGGTGTCAGTATTGCTATACAGTGTGTAATATGCACACAATGCATAGCCATAACTGTGTGCATACACATGACATAACTGTGGATTGTGGCCCACATTGCTGAGGTGTATACATACCAAACCATGCTGTGTCATGTGACAGGTCACTGGAAGACCTACGGATGACACCCCTGAACAACTACTACAGAGTCTTAGCTGCCTGGCAACCATGTCCACACATGGCAGACTTGTCTATACACCATGTCCCACATGACATTGATGTACCACACACACGAGGTGCATGGCTGATGGTGATGTCCTACAGCAGCAAGGGAAATGTACAGTATCTGTGGCCTGATGTGGTGTCAGTGTCTGTGGAAGCTGTACAGGTGACTACTGTCATGCTATGACACAGTCATGATGTTCAACACATCTTATATGGTCAACTTACATGACACCTCCACTAGCTGTGCACAGGCTTTTAGGATGTCCAGTGTACCACATCAACTGTATAATCAGTCAACTAAGGCTATAGTTGGACCATGTGTGGACAATGTGCAACAGGGTGTATACACATCACATATACTGTGTGGCTACATGTCTCTGGCCATCCTCCATGGCCATGTGTGAACATGTGTTGGCCAAATGTTTGTGATGGCCATCTATCTCACATGTCTGTGTAGTCCCATATGACATACACCCATAGATGTCAGATATGTGACCATCCACAGGGCTGTGCAGACAACGGGTTGTATGTTTGGTATGTGGGGTATGTGTTATGGGATAGTGTGACAATATTGCAGCAAGAACACTACATGTCTGGGACATGTCAGATGGCGCATCACAATGTGTGCACCCATTGCAGGGGCATATAACACAATGATGACTCCTGTGGGCTGCCCATATCCCAGCTCACTGTGTGGTACTGTTTGCGTACCACACATGTGTTGTTCCAATGTATAGTACATATGCCTACATTGAACAACACCTCCACCATTGTATGCACAGCTGTCCACACATGTAGCAATGACATATACTGTGGTTTCATGTCAGTGATTCATTTCATTTGTATATATTGCACATGGGTAGCCAGTGTGAATGATGGGAGATGCGACCTGTATATCGTGACTGGACCATACATCATGTGTACATGTGTTAACTGGCCACATGGTGAATAGATATATGCATTAACATGCCTGATACTGATGACAGTCTCACCTGCAATGGACTGATGTCTGTGCGTCACAACAGAGGTACCTGTATAGGGGTGACACAGCAGTTTGAACATTATCCATGACTGCATGACAACCACAGGGTGCACTGTGCATGTTAACACATTCACATGTACAATAGCATATAGTATGCACATGTGTGTATACACAGGGTAGCATACTGTAGTATGCGGCATGTGTGTACACATACCTTGCATATGATGTTACATTACATATTGTACAGTGACACATGCAACTAAATGGGATATAATAGTCATATGTGCAGTAGTGACTTACCAGGCAACTCCAGGCTCATTGGTTGGGAGACACCCACCTCCACGATGGCAGCTAGTGTTTGTGGATGCAGTTCTGAGGATGTCCCCAGGCTGGCCAGTAGCTCCTCTGTGGGTGTGAGTGGGGGCTGGGTTGGTGGCCCACTACCTGTTCCACCTTGTTCCCTGGTGATTGCAGTGGCACGCTGTTTTGAATGTCGTATCAAGTCCGTGCAGTGTCTGCGCACCTGCTGGTAGGTGCGGTTATGGCCAACAACATCATTAACCCTCCTGCGAAGGTCCTGCCACAGGTCGCCACACTGCTGGGCATGCTGTGGCACATGGTTGAACAACACCTCATAGTTCTCATGGAGGTATGGGATGAGGACATCATCCTCCCGGTGGCTGTAGGCTGGCAGGCGTGAACGAGACATTATCTGGAGGACATAATGATGGTGACAGGTCACAGTATCACAGAGATGTACAGAGATACAGCTGCACATACATTTGTATTAAATCTAGTACATCTGCACAGTTATCTTTGCAAATCATCATGACACTGACACGTCTGACATGTTTGTGTCACACACATGTAACACCCATTATGCATTGGATATCATCACCATATATGTGTGTCAACTCATTACATTGTTCATACTCCATGTGAATGCTGTCTTGATGTGGACATGTCTGTTTGCCTATACTGGTGTTCTTACCTATCAGCACATGCCTGGATGTGTCCACAGTGATGATGTTTACCTTGATGCTGTGTATATGTCACATATCAACACATACACTACCTTAATGGACATGAGCAGTGACAATGCACACATATGCACGGAACCTTTACATGCATGTGTTTTGCCATATACATCTACACGGCACTGTACAGCAGTTCAACATCCTGCCATGGATCACCTGTGTTGCACATGTGATAGACATGGGACAATGGCTAGCCGGACGTCATTCGCAGGGATGGTTATCAACTATAGCATGTACGGGCAAGGTTTCCTAGCTGTATCCGACAGCCATTTTGCCACCGCAAGGTGCATCAGTGCCACATTACTGATCCAGACAGTTAATAATACATCTACCATGCGGTCATCACACAATGTATAACAGAGATGACATGTGCAGCTTTGATGGACAGGGTTGCATGGTATGGCGGGAGTATGTAACATGTATGGCACAGGGATCTGTCCAGCATGCGGCAATCCTTGTAGTAGGACGGTGGCTGTCCATGACGTATGTCTTTCAGATCAGGATATCTACGTGTAGCATGTCCAACATCACAGTGTAGCACATGTCTTTATGCAAGGTAGCCAGCATGCTGCATAGTGGAGGTGAGGATTGTGAAGGCTGGTATCGCCCATCCATGCATGGCCAATATCCCTTACAGGTGATATGTGAACCGATATTGGTCATCCGAGTGCTGAGTATGCCTGTCCAATGATCTGGCACCCTGTCATGATATGGGTGCCTCGTATGACTACCTAATAGGCCTGGAGACGTCACCAACTCAGGGAGGTGAACTGCACAGCACCATCCCTTACACAGTGTCCATGATGTTGACCGCTGCCTAGGTGGTAGTTAATGGGTGCAGGGTTATTCACCTAGCGGTGACAATGCTATTATCAGTTGTCATATTGTGCACATATGTCACACACCTCACCCACAAAGCCCATTCTGTATGTTGTCCACAACACTGAGACAGCTATTGCTCCTAGGTCATGGCCATTCACATCCTTACGTACACAGATGCCTTCCATTTGTCTGTGTGGTATGGGCTACAATGAGGGGGGAGTACAAAACATTAACCCTGTTTTACTGTAGCTGCCACTGGTGTGATATGCACATGTCACTCTGACACCTTTTCTAGTGTTGATTCTGTCAACAGGCCACTGGTAGAACACTCCTGTGACATATGAATGTACATCTAGTATACTCAGTGTAGCTGGAACACGGTATGGGTGATGACGTCCTGTGACCTCTCACAGGTATGCTATGCAGTGTGAAATCATCTGTACTGTCATCTACTTCTGTACTACTAACATCTACATTGATAAAGGTTCATAGACTTGCAGACCATACTCAGCAAGGTAATAGCGCAGTGCCTCCAATTTTGACTGTCGTCTCCACTTGTGGGTTGCAGTGGGTTGATATTATCCAACACCCTATCTGTATTGCATATTCATGCTCAGCACTTGTTCAGAACTTGTGAGCACTTCATGAGCTACTGATTAACTATAGCACCCATTCCAACTCATTTCTTACAAGTACACTGTTTGTCATTACATTTCCAGCTTGCTTAAAGTACAACAGCTGTTGTACACACGTAACTCACATATCTTGTGAGACATGGTTGAATATACAGGCATGTCCAACTGTCACGTACCAGTGCTATTGCCTGTCTATATGATGAATATGGCAAACATGTGGCAATAGAACAATTGTCTCTTGTACACAGTCAATGCTCACCTCCCAACATACGACACTACAGCCTGTGGGAGATGCACATATGTAGCCATGTTGAGGGTAATGCTCTCACCAACCCAGACTGAACCTGACATTCATGTGGGGACGTGTAACATTTGCAACATACCCCACTCATCACACAGTCTCACAAGATCTCCACCACCACAGGCCACACATAGTACGAGTACGACATTTGCAGAACCTCTCCATACTCTGTGTAGGCACCAGAGGCAGCCCCCATCACCAAACACAACTACAATTACTTATAGCCCACAGACTCATGTGTGCCCATCAAATACAGCCAATAGGGTGTTATAACATACCCAACACACCAGTCATAGGTGACTCTGTAGGTGGTCACACTGATGTCCCACTCAGCAGGCTACACAAGGCAATAGTCGCTTACATCTAGCTGTCGGGTAACTGGTTCTGCAGCATAACCTATGCACCCATGCCACACCTCACCAGGTACAATTTGACTGTCATTCTCCATGTTAGTGTGACTGCCCTGAGATGTAACTTCCCAGACTACATGTGCAGGGACATGCACTAGCTCTCTGGTCTTGTAGCCCAGAAAGTATCGGCCAAGCCCTGGGGAGCATTCTGCATTCATCCAGACTAGATACCACTGTACAACAACTGACTGTTTCACTTCAACAGTTGCCTATGCTTCTGCTGTCATTCCACAGGCATCCAGTATCTGTCCACTTTGAATGACATGGTCAACAAAACACGATGCTTTGGCACAGATGACCTGCACCTGTCAGCCCTGGGAGTACAGATAACATGTAAGGTTCTTGCTGCTCCTATACTGCCTGTCTTGCACAATTTCTAATAACATTCACCACCAGAACGGGAACAGGCAAGCAAAACATGGGGTCATGTGTCTCAATGCTTGACATCATCTCTGACGCACGCAGGCAAGGCACTCCTTATAATGGACCACTTCAATATCTCTGAAGTGACTGTGTCCTGCCTCTAGGCTCCACAGACCACACCTGCGCTGAGAGGTTATACGCAGACCACACCTTTCAGTCATGTTACCTGGACTGGAACACCCACGGCTGAGGTGTGTCCATATTTCACTATGTTGTACACACCTCCTGGCTGGTTACTTAGCACAATGCATCAGAGGTGATCCGCATGCAACTAACTGTGGCCAGAACTGCTATACACATTGTAACATGCTACGGATCCAACAACATACCCCACGGTTACCGGCCCTCATTTCTTGGTGTACTGGACAGTAGGGATCAGACAGGTACTAGTGATGTGCGACTGACACTACCCCACACTTAACTGGGATAGCTACTCATGTACCGACATATTAGGCCAACACTGTCTGTGATTCATAACCTCCACTCGGCTGGATAAACCCATACACACCACCACCAAGACCAACAATATCCTAGACATGGACATTACCAACATGTCACTGGTGTTCCACACCTGGGGTTATCCCCTCATTGGTAGTTTCTGAACATATGCTAATCACCCTTGTTATTCACATCCCAGCACCACACCCTTCACGGCATACACAGTACAAGATTAGTACAACACCTACTACAGACGTCTTATGACAGCAGTAGTAAATGTCATGACACCCGTGCAGATGGACAATGTGCATACAAATGCTGAAACATACCCCAGTGCATTTCATTAGCACTTACATGACTGCATGGATCATTCTATTACAAACAGAGCCTTGATGGTACCCACCAGATAACGGACACCACTCTGGGGGTCCAGTTCCATGGACATAATGTACAACAAAAGGTGGAGGCTGTTGCAAAGTGGAGTACAATCCCATGGGTGGGGTAGTTCACTGGTTAGCCTCAGTAGGGTTCCGGAATTCCTTATCACATCCTCATAACCTAGCTACATAAACATTACTGCAACACATTCCAGGGTGTACCACAAAGCATTATGGAGGTATGTCATTAGTCACTGGCAATACCCACATCTGCTCTGACATACGACGGTTACTCAGGAATATTACAGAACGGAGTGATGTTGGCAACATCCTGGCAGATGGGTTCAATGCTAAAGTTACACCCTCTCACTCCCTACAGGGCCATAATCCATGCAGGAACATTGCGGGGTCCCTGTGGTCACAACTATACAGTTCCAACCTGCACTCTCTAAGGCTTGGAACACAGACGTCATGTGACCATCCAACATCCCAGGCTGTGATTTACACAAACCTCAGAACGGCATGTCTCCCCACTTGGCCACCAGATTCACTAATAGCCTTGTATCAGACATTGTGACCCCTGAATGGCACACAACAACAGTTATCACACTCCACACAGGTGGCGCCACAATGAACCAGAGGGACTATTGCCCTATACGCCTGACTGGACTGTTCTGCAAGGCTATGGGGCACATCATCATGGAAGTCATTCACAGAGACATTGGTGGGCTCCAGACCTTTGATGCCACCCAGGTTGGACTTGTTAGGGCCAGACCATGGCTCCTACACCTGGTGGACTCCTTTGATACAGTTACCAGGGTAGTTGATGATACTAAGGGGGTCCACACAGCCTACATTGTCTTCTCATTGGCTTTCAGCACCATTCTCCATTCTGGTATTGACAACATACACATCCACCTGCACATCAACCCCTACATCTCAGGATGTTATGCAAAGTGGCTCACGGACAGGACCCACACAATGAGGGTAGCATACCGTAGTACCTACTGTATTTCAGTTACACTTGGCATACCACAGTCCTCAGTCATAGGGACTATGTTCGGTATATGCTTCCCTGAGGTACAGGCTAGCACAGAGGGACATTCTCTGACTAGGTTTCCAGATAACTGCATACAAGGCGCCATGATTGATCCACCAGCTGATACAGACTCCCTCTATAAGGGTGTCACTGTGACGGATACCTGATGCCGACAACATGGCCTCAAGCTGCATGACACATGGTGCATGAATATCCCCTTTGGATTACACCAATCACCCACTGACTATCACATAGGTGGTAGTGCCCTACATACATGTGACATTATACGGGATCTTAGTACGCACGTATGTAGCGCCCACTCCTTTGATAACCATATTGCCAATGTGGTGTGGATATCCTTCTACGTGGCCACCCTTATCTGTGCTGGGTTTGTAGCTGGAACAAAGGCACCCATTGTACTTCTAAACTCCTGACATATACACACATTCAAGGGTGCAACACCCCATTTAGGGTGTACCTTACAGAACAGCAACGGCTTTACATACCACAACATTAACACACCATGAGGATTTTTGAGCTCCGAAGGTTGACGTATGTGGCAGAACTATGGACACCACGACTGTTCACATTTGCATACTGCATACTCAGGGGTGACCTCTGCTGAACATACAGGGCCCATGTCCACAACAATATTCATGGATATACTCCACATAAGCAACATAAGCAAAAGCCACTGAGAGCAACATGCTCATGGATATGTGCACAAATGCAACGATGAGTGGGATATGCTTGAGGGTTACATTCCCAAACCAGACACTCACCATGCTTTGGAACATGATTCATGTGTACATCATGCAGGGATACTCAGTAGCACTGTTTATGAGATACCTCACTTGGTGGGTGGGAGACACACATGTACGCCAGGGATCACTGCAGTGGCTGTATTGTGCAGAGGTGCAGGTAACACATGGCTTTGCTGTTCACAGACAGGACACTACCCTAGAGAGGTGCCGCCGGTGTAAACACTGTAGTTGGGCTGGCACATAGACTTGCCAGACAGCATAGTACCTCACTATGAACCTGTGAAGCTATTACATGTCCTTTGTGCATGGTTAATTGAGTAGCTCTTCCATTTCGATTAGCTATCATGCTGTTACAGTGTCCCGTGACTACAAGCCATATGTATCCTGTTATTGTGTATTGTACATGCCAATAGACAATACTTTTTGTTTGCATGATATAACTGTTATGCTGTGTAGAATATCTGACATATCTACCTACAATACTGTACATTACACATATTTTACATATTATCCCATAATGCAAAGCATACTTGCATAGCTGGACCACTTTAGGCATGTTATTGTCGTTATATGCCCATACACATGCCTACTGTGACAGTATATCAACATAAACTATCCCCTGCTATGGCACATACTTGTTGGACATACCCTACCACTGATGGTGGGTGGTGTGGAATTGTTCTGTTTAAAGCCCTCATGTAGCATTCCTTGTGGTGTCTGTGATGTTTATCTTTTGGCCCACAGCACGACACACAATTTCTACAAGCATTACTATGCTCAGCAAGACATCACTACATAATACCTTTTCCCACTTTATGCATTGCGGACACTTTTAATTAATACAAAACAGGCTATACATACACTAACATACTGAGTGTTCTACTTACCTTGTTAGCGTTCTGAACTTTCGTAAATATCTCTCTGACACCTTTACTGTTTAAACGGATCTTTGGTATGAGCATAAGGTTTGAATGTCTGGCAAGTCATCCTTATATACGTCAATACCTGTAACATGTAGTTTCCTGCCACCAACTGGTGTTCCTGAGTAAATTATTACATGCACATCAGCTGTGCAGATACTCCATTCGCCAATTACGTGGCAACAGTGGGATATAATTGAATTCTCCAGTTGGGCGTTGCCCTTTTGCCCTACCTTTGGGGAGACGGCCTATATGTGTTTTGTTGTGTGGAATTGCAACTGCTATTTGTAGAGACACGGATATTTTGGATTCATGCCCCCCATGGATTGTGTGTGACAGCTAGAGTATGTGGTTCTACATGTGAGTGTACCTGTCATCTCAACTGTCTGATAAGGGACTATTGCAAACAAGACCTGTAACATTGCCATCTGTTCCATTATACAACAGCTACAATTTCACATGGCGCCTTTACAAATGTGTCTCTCACAAGGTATGTTAACGCTTCTGCAGATGTAATTGAGTGAGTGGATGTTTGTGATGTTATTACAGTCTGTATTGCTATTGTTTCATGTGTGGGAGATGTAGGTGGGTATACATAACATATGCAGGTTTGTGGGGACTGCATTTCTACTTATTCCATATATGTGTGTGGGCTCCTTCCCTAATTGAAGACCTATCAGTTAGTAGACTGAAACTATGGTTGTTACTGGCTTATACATTGGGCCGTTGTTAATTGATTTCTATATAGTATGCAGGTGAGGATGATACTTCCATACCTCCGGAAATACAGCGATATGTAAAGGAATGTTACTAAATGACAACTGTCCCGTGTATTTCTGTCACAGATATTTGCACTCATTGCAGTTGTGTTGGTGACTGAACCCCTTTGGCATGGGTTGCCACCTTTTCAAATGGCCATAGTGGGACATTTGCAGGACACACATTGGTGATTACAGGCCGACACATACCCACGGTCAGTACACAGGATAGCACATACTTTTTTCCTGAATACATACTTATTCTTGTAGCACTTTAGCTACTTATCATGTTTCATGTAACATTTACGTTTTTTAAATACAGGCATAACTATTTAATGCAACTATTACATAATATATGGGACATAATTATGTCCTACAATCTCAGACATTTGCCCTTTTTAATATTTTTTGTCAGGACACAACTGCCCAGGAAAGGGCTGTCCTTCTTAAAGTGGGACAGGTGGTAACCGTATGCCTACAGCCAGCTGTAACCACACCTACCGTAATGATCTACCTCCGAGTTAGCACTAACAGACACACGATGCAAATACACACACACACATTACAGTCCTACAGAAACACACACGGAACCCTCAACATACACATACACAGACTACGGCAATCACAAACACAGCTGAATACAGTACCTACTTGGACCGCAACACCGGCAGCGATAACTAAATGTCCCTCAATATCGTGATAATATTACATGTGGTTCTAGTGTTCCAGTACTGTGTTCTTTCAGTTTTTCAGCCTTGAGATTCCACATGTCGGTATGTGACACATTCCATAGCTGGCAGTATCCTATTTATTTGTACCTCCATGGTTGTGTACATGTCGTTGACCTATCTACATATTTGCAGATATAGGTGAATCTGTATATATCAACATATATCTCTCTATCACCCTTTCTATCTTTATTATGTATATGTATATATATATATATATATATATATATATATATATATATATATATATATATATATATATATATATATATATATATATATATATATATATATATATATATATATATATATATATATATGTATATATATATGGATCCTCGAAATCGCTTGCCCTACACACTAATGACCACCCGACACCAAAAAACCCGAAAAAAAAAAACGCCGACAACGCCAAACAACCGAAACCATTACACCAACACACTACACGTACACATACAGTACCACATAACACACTTACCTGTCCGCTCCCCTAACACTAAATCCCTCACTGATCGCACACACTACCGAGTCCCGTCGGTTCTCGCAGCAATGGGTCATCTGCGTTGTCGTTCGTTTCGTCGATTTCCGTCCGCGTGTCGACGCCCACGGTGTCCGGGCAGTGAAAGATTCATTATATATATATATATATATATATATATATATATATATATATATATATATATATATATATATATATATATATATATATATATATATATATATATATATATATATATATATATAAATATATATATATATATATATATATATATATATATATATATATATATACGACAGAGAGAGTGACAGGCAGAATACACCTTTCAATGTGTACATGTCAGTGTATACTGTTACCTGGACTCCGCACGTTTGTGTTTGAACCTGCCACATTACACACCTGCCATCGGTACATCTTGGGTAGCTTAGTGTTAGGTTATTGTGTACATGATTGCATGTTCTACTCCTGGCAGTGGTCATTTTACCCTTCAGAGCAGGCACTATTAGTACAGGGGTGAATAATGCTGGTTTTACCTGTTCTGGACATCATTGACCGTAATCTGTACGATATTCAGGGAAGCTTAGCCCTGTTTCGCACATATTCGTAAAGTCATATTTAAATGATGCTTACCAGCAGTGGGCAACGCATATTCCTGCTAACATGATCTGATGACCTGCATCCAACATGCATTGTTCGTGCCTTCTGGATTATGTTACATCCCTTGCAGGACGTGGGACCGGGAACATGCACGACAGTCACTGTATTTACCACTTGGGCATCTGGGATTTGTACACGTGTTATGACGTTTTGTATGTGGACTGTACTACAGCTGTTAGTCCATACTGCGATCAAATGGATAACTCAGTTAGTTTACATATGGATGAGACCTATTAATGGTATGTCCAAGTGATGTATAATGGATGTGCTCCAGCATTGGGTATGTATGTCACAGTGAGCCACATACTATAATGTGCTACACCTTCACACAACAATAGGTGGAGCATGCTGGGGTGACAGATACCTGTCATGGGTACACCCCATGCTTTGCCACTGCATCCATGATTACATTATATGAAGCCCCTCATTAACGCACCAGGGAATCCATGCAGTGTGTGTGTGGGGAACAGTGATTACACACATGGATCCCACAATTGGCTCTGCTCCACTGAGCGACAGTTGGTTACTCAATGTGGTGGCGACAGCAGACACTGTTTGCCTTGATTGATGAATGGCCTCTGACAAGTGGGCGTGTACCTACCAATGTACCTAGGAACCTATACACATAGTACCAACATATACTGATAGGTGCGTGTACTGTTCAGGTGTTAACATTCCTTGTCCAATAGCTGTAGTGTGTACAATGGTTGAGGGCTGCCTATGTAGAATTCACACAGTAGGCCACCTATACATTACAATTTACAGGTGGTCGTGTGTGTGTGCCATCCATTTTACTGTGTGTGCAGGTGAAGAGGTGTGTCAGTCCGTAGGGCCCTACACTGTCAGAGTATGTGCTATACGTTCCCTCTTTGCCAAGGCATAGGCATATTAGGCACGCCTCCATCTGCCCACTGGGGCTGGCACAGGGTGTTCGTGGTCTGAATCCCTCTGTGCCGGTGATGGCCTTGGTAATTGCGGTGGGCTGTGAGGGCCTTCACCATTTTGTCCCTGCTGCAGCTGTTTCCACAGGATCATATTATGTAGCATGGCACATACTATGAGGATGTGGGCACACATGCCTGGAGAGTACTGCAAGGCTCCACCAGATATGTCCAAGCAACAGAACCATGATTTCAGCATCCCAAACACATGCTCTATGATGATTCTGGTTTGTGCATGTGCCTCGTTATGGCATTCTTGCATGGGTGTGTGTGCATTTCTGATGGGAGTCATCATCCACGGCTCCAGTGCATAGCCAGCATCCCCCACAAAGTGGCCATGTGGGATGTCCCCCCTGACAAATACCTGATACAGCTGTGAGGCATGCCAGATGTGGGAGTCATGGTAGCTTCCAGGGCTGCCAGCACATACATTCATGATAATGCCCTGGGCATTGCACATGACCTGGCAGTTGATGGAGTGGTATCCCTTGTGGTTTATGTAGTGCCTACCATGCTCAACGGGTGGTGACTTGATATGTATGTGCGTGCAGTCTATCACACCCAGTACCTCCAGGTAGTGTGCCACATGGTGGAAGAGACGCATATTGCTGGCCAACTCCTCCTGAGTTCAGGGGAAGTATATATGCTTATTGGCATATGGTATCATGGCATCCAGAAACTGGTGTAGTACCCTGGATGCTGATGCCTGTGAGATCCCCATTATATCTCCAGTTGGCCTTTGAAAGGTACCTGCAGCTAGTATTCACAAGCTTACACATACCTTTGTGTCCACTGGGATGGGTTCCCCTCTGTTGTTTCTGGATCTCAGGCATGGCCAGCACAGCTCAACTATTTGCTGTAAGATGTCCCTGTTCACCCTGTAATGCTCTACTATCTGCAGATCATGTAGCCCCTGGTAGGTTACCCTTGGTCTGAACACTCTTCTCCTCCTCCGGGGCCTGCAGTGGTTGTCAGCATCATCCTCCACAACACTGTCAGTCTCTAACACATGGTGATGAATCACAGCTATGGTAGCTCCAAACATGTACATTGTAAAAGTTCCCCATATGTTTACACCTATGGTGCAGTGTTTGGGAATACACAGGTGTGTGTGGGGTGCTTTCATGCTTTATACTATTGTGCTGTGAAAACCGATGATGTCATAGGGTGTGTATGTATGATCGTAGCTACAGGGTATCTTATGTGTTTTATGACAGGAACTACTATTGTGCTGCCTTTGGTGTTGAATTACATTTGGCTGCCATGGATTACCTCTTGCCCTTCCCTTTACATTTCTTCACATTTCACCTCCCATTTTCTGGCATGCATCCAGCAGCCTGCTTTCATTTGTACTTTTCTACACCAGGCTTATCTTGCTTAATGTGTTCTATGGCCGGTCTACTGCAGGTTTGCTTTGCTCTGCTATGACAGTTCTCTTTTCTTTGCAATCCGACACCTCCCCTATCCATTAGTAGCCATTAAACAGAATTTGTAAAAGTCTACAAAGAATCGGAAAATATATTCTATAATGCTCCATCCCAAGATGTATTGTATTTAGCATGTAAAATCCCATACCATCTCTTGTGATATTGTGCGTTAATGAGGGGCTCCATATATATAAGACAGTTCTCTTTTCTTTGCAATCCGACACCTCCCTTATCCTGCTTTGCAGGTTTCTGCGAGCAGACTTGTCAGCTGCCGTCAATTGCCCGCTGTGAGTTAATTGGTGTTAATTGCTCAGTTGTATTCTAATTACCCTACTGCGGCATTTCCTTATTTTCTACCCCTGACCTTCCTGTTTGAGCTATGGTGCATGGCGTGTGCATCCGCTTAATGGGTTTCGGGCACGTTTTCCTCCCTGTACACATGCGCTTTCGGGCACCATATGTGCTCTCAGCTAAACGATGCTATACCTACCTCCCCACCCCTGTCCTGCGGCTTTGCTTAGCAATGGCCAGGCTGGATTTGCATTGCTCCAATGTGCTTACAGCTACGGTGGCACACCCCACTGCTGATGTCATGTATACCTCTAAGCCACTCCTCGGAGTTGTAGCTCTGCGCCATATGGTACATCCTTAGTCCGGCGGGACGTTTGCGATTCACTATTACCTGCCTCATTTGCATGGCATTGACTACTAATTCCTAGTTAGCGCACCAAACACTGTCACAGACCCTTAGCAACCCTTGCAGCTTGGTTGTGGTGTACCATGCATACCATTGAGTATTATGGTAAAATCATGATTTGTATTACATTGCGATTTTATGACATTTGTATATATTTTGTTTGTGTTCCCATTTGCGCACACATGCCCTGCAGTTGTACTTTGCTTTACTGTGGACATAACATTAAATGTTGTTTTTTAGGTGTTGTGCATCTTTTCTTATGCCATTGGCTGTATATTTAGCCATTAGCATATGTTAACTTTGTAATTCACGAGTCTGGTTCGCTTTCATAGCTCCGATGTTCTGTTTGGAAAAATGTAAACCGTGTTTTTTGGTTTACATTTCTGTGGGCTTACGCTACGCCTGCACCACTTCATGAATCGCTATGTACCTTCATTTGCATGGTACGGCACTGTGCATGGGGTGATTAGCAAACCTAAGCCGAGGGCTGCGCAGATCTGGCGTATGCCGGTAGTGCACGTGGAATTGGATCGTACCTGAATCACTCGGTGGCCATGTTTGGCGTTATATCACTTACGCTATGCCTGCGCCTGGCGCAAGCTTCATGAATCCCGGGGAGTGCTTATTTATGGGAACAACATAAGGGTGAATATTTTAATTCATATCAGTTAGCTACATTGCTTTGGTCTTCACACTATTCTCAGGTGACAGAACTGACGACTAGTCAGTGTTTACAGTTTACATCAATCTGTAAACTGCAGCTATAGCCTGAAAAATAAAAGGTAGAAGACCCTGTCATATGGCCCTATTCTGAATGGTCAATACTGCCTGTAGGCAAGTTAATTGATTGCTTGTATCTCTACAAATCCACAGGAAAGGTTACAAAATCAATAAAAGTCTAATTCTATACTGCCTAGTTCTAATCACATTGACTACTCAACCACAAAATGAAGGCATTTTGACAACTTTTTTAAAGCTTTTTAAAAAAATTATTATTATTAAAGATCCTTGATTACTCAAACTTCAGATACATGCATGCATATCACACACTACAAAAGGAACAGCTAATAAAAGTTAACATCAGAAAAAAGCTACAAAAGTAGCCATTAAACAGAATTTGTAAAAGTCTACAAAGAATCGGAAAATATATTCTATAATGCTCCATCCCAAGATGTATTGTATTTAGCATATAAAATCCCATACCATCTATTGTGATATTGTGCGTTAATGAGGGGCTCCATATATATAAGACAGTTCTCATTTCTTTGCAATCTGACACCTCCCCTATCCTGCTTTGCAGGTTTCTGCGAGCAGACTTGTCAGCTGCCGTCGATTGCCCGCTGTGAGTTAATAGGTGTTAATTGCTCAGTTGTACTCTAATTACCCTACTGCGGCATTTCCTTATTTTCTACCCCTGACCTTCCTGTTTGAGCTATGGTGCACGGCGTGTGCATCCGCTTAACGCGTTTCGGGCACGTTTTCCTCCCTGTACACATGCGCTTTCGGGCACCATATGTGCTCTCAGCTAAACGATGCTATACCTACCTCCCCACCCCTGTCCTGCGGCTTTGCTTAGCAATGGCCAGGCTGGATTTGCATTGCTCCAATGTGCTTACAGCTACGGTGGCACACCCCACTGCTGATGTCATATATACCTCTAAGCCACTCCTCGGAGTTGTAGCTCTGCGCCATATGGTACATCCTTAGTCCGGCAGGACGTTTGCGATTCACTATTACCTGCCTCATTTGCATGGCATTGACTACTAATTCCTAGTTAGCACACCAAACACTGTCACAGACCCTTAGCAACCCTTGCAGCTTGGTTGTGGTGTACCATGCATACCATTGAGTATTATGGTAAAATCATGATTTGTATTACATTGCGATTTTATGACATTTGTATATATTTTGTTTGTGTTCCCATTTGCGCACACATGCCCTGCGGTTGTACTTTGCTTTACTGTGGACATAACATTAAATGTTGTTTTTTAGGTGTTGTGCATCTTTTCTTATGCCATTGGCTGTATATTTAGCCATTAGCATATGTTAACTTTGTAATACATGAGTCTGGTTCGCTTTCATAGCTCCGATGTTCTGTTTGGAAAAATGTAAACCGTGTTTTTTGGTTTACATTTCTGTGGGCTTACGCTATGCCTGCACCACTTCATGAATCGCTATGTACCTTTATTTGCATGGTGCGGCACTGTGCATGGGGTGATTAGCATACCTAAGCCGAGGACTGCGCAGATCTGGTGTATGCCGGTTGTGCATGTGGAATTGGATCATACCTGAATCGCTCGACGGCCATGTTTGGCGTTATTTCGCTTACGCTATGTCTGCACCTGGCGCAAACTTCACAAATCCTGGGGAGTGCTTATTTATGGGAACAGCATAAGGGTGAATATTTTAATTCATATCAGTTAGCTACATTGCTTTGGTCTTCACACTATTCTTAGGTGACAGAACTGACGACTAGTCAGTGTTTACAGTTTACATCAATCTGTAAACTACAGCTATAGCCTGAAAAATAAAAGGTAGAAGACCCTGTCATATGGCCCTATTCTGAATGGTCAATACTGCCTGTAGGCAAGTTAATTGATTGCTTGTATATCTACAAATCCACAGGAAAGGGTACAAAATCAATAAAAGTCTAATTCTATACTGTCTAGTTCTAATCACATTGACTACTCAACCACAAAATGAAGGCATTTTGACAACTTTGTTAAAGCTTTTTAAAATTATTATTATTATTAAAGATGCTTGATTACTCAAACTTCAGATACATGCATGCATATCACACACTACAAAAGGAACAGCTAATAAAAGTTAACATCAGAAAAAAGCTACAAAAGTAGCCATTAAACAGAATTTGTAAAAGTCTACAAAGAATCGGAAAATATATTCTATAATGCTCCATCCCAAGATGTATTGTATTTAGCATGTAAAATCCCATACCATCTCTTGTGATATTGTTCAGTGCTCTTCTTCTCCTGCTTGTTACCTCTTCAACCATTGTAAACAATTAGTACTGTGGCGATCCATGTATCACAGTCTCCCTTTATAAACTCACAAGAATATCCCTGCTTCTAACCTTTCACATATCACCCTTCACACCTAATTGACCCACTCGTAAGGACTAAAAAAATACCCAAATTTAGACTTGCTTTCATCCCCATCCTATCTCTATTCTATAAAAATGCCTAATACTCACTCCATTTAAGTGCACTTTCTCCATTGTTCCCAGCATTGCATACCATCTGATAACTTTTCTCAACAGCTTTAGCATATACTCCTTCCTACATGTTCTCAGAATCCCTCTCTCTTCTATCAGTTTCATGACAATTCTTGTTTTAACTGCTAGCAGTATCACAGTTATCTTCCTTGTCTTCATCATCCAGTTAGAACCCTTTATTCCTAGACCACACATGCAAAATATTGAGGTAAACTCAGATGTCTTATTAGCCATTAATCCTCATTCTTTATCTACCATCTCCAATTTCCTCTTGGTAGAAGTTAAGTCCAAATACAAGTGGACCATCCCACTGCCAGCTGCCATACATCAGCAATATCTTATCTCCCTTCCTTTCCTCCTTCCACAACTCAATACAGTTTGAAATCACCTAAACCGTATTCTCATTTGTCAGTCAGAGACATGATACCTCCTCAGCTTGGTGCACATTTCCCACAACTCTTCTTCCAGCCATATCCCCTCTGTCTGCTGTATTTTCCTTCAAACCCCTTTCCTGACACATATCTCTATTTTTCTATAATGATCCTACGAGTCATTCTACCTCTTCCTGTTTGAATACTCACCCAATTTTCCCAGGCAGATATCCAGTTCCCTCCATTATACTCCTTTATTACCATACTTATCTCATTTTAAGCTTTCAGTACATGCAGAAACTGCAATCAGTCTTTTCCAGCAACTGCCATTGTAAGCACGTTCCCTCAAAACTCCTGTACCTCTCGTATTTTTCTGAATCACTATAAGTGAGTTGCCTTCTTCTGCAAACCTCTTTTTCCTTAATATTTGATCCTAGGAAATCTATCATTGCCTCCTCTTCTTCCCTGTCTATTCACAAATAATCAAAAAGTCTAGATGACATAATTTTTTGACAAACTGAACAACAAGCCAGATTTTTGTCTTCTGCATATCTCCAGTTCATCCTCACTTTCATATTGGTATCACTTGCTTACCTGATGTTAATGTTTATCTCAGCAATTTGATTTCCAGCATCTGATTCCTTTCTCCCAGCATTTATTTTATTTGCATTTGTTTTTTGGGGTAGAGCAATAATCTCCTTGGACCTTTTTCAGACTCGGCCCAGGAGCAATGGCTGGTTAAGTGACTTGTTCAGTTTCTCATAGTTAGACAGTGGAGGCTGAAAGAATCAAACCTTGCACTAATGGACCACAAGAAACAGCTTGTTAACAGCCCCTTAATCTTTATCATTTTCCATTATATATTCAACACATAAATTGAATAAGTAGAGTGACAATATGAAGTGCTGACATACTCTTTTCCAGTCTTGAATCAATCAGTCATTCTGGTTTCGGCTCCAACTTAGAGATATCAATAAAGCAATAAAGGACTTCCTTTAGTTCTCTGTTATCCAGTGAATGTTGGGAATCTGACCTCTGGTACTAGTACTCCCTCTGAAACCAGCTTGTACACATAGCAGTTCTTGCTCAATATATTGCTGAAGTCTAGCTTGCAGGATCTTGAGTATTACCATGCTAACATTTGAAATGCGTGCAATTATTAGATAATCTTAACACGCTTTACCATTATTTTTTTGGGATTGAAATATAAATTGACCTGTTCAATTTAATGGCCACTGTCGTTCTTTCCAAAATTGTGAAAAAATTCCAAGCAACATCAGCATTTTGTAGGATTCTAAGCAATTCAGCTGGAATTCCTTTACTTCCTGTGGCCTTCTTATTATCAGTGATTTCTAGGGCCCACTAAACTTCCATCACCAGGATGCTGGGTTCTAGGTCAGGCCATTGTATATAGTTCTGTATATTTCTTTCACCTGCTCTTGTCATATTTTGCTTCTCATTGATCCCTCCCATCTGCGTGTGTGCTTATCGGCCTATTTTCACTTGGAGGTTTTCCTTAACATCAGCAATCTTCTTGAAAAGAACTCTTGCATTTCCCAATCTACTGTGTTCTTCAAGCTCTTTGCAGTGATCATTTAAATATGGCTCTTCATCTTTCCTTGTTATTTTCTGAAACTCTGCATTCAGGTTATGTTTTCCTAGCTCTGTAACATTTTTCTTTCCTTCATCATTCTTTCCTCAGCTAGGTCTAAAGCCTGTTCAGACAGCCATTTACTTGGAATACAGTTCAATGCCATCTCCTGGATTACATCACAAGCTTCTAGCCATAGTTCTTCAGGTACTCTATCCGCCATGTCAAATCCCTTAAATCTGTCCTTCATATCCATTACATATTCACTTTCCTATAATAAAAATCATACCTCTCAAGGTAAGATACCTATTCTGCTTTACTCAATTTCATTCTAAACTTTGCAATAAAAGGATTATTGTTCCTAATATTAAAACATTTTGCAGTTACTATATTTAGAGATGTGAGAGTGTGAGTGCATGGTGCTTGCTATCACATACAAAAATACTTTATTTTATTATTTTTATTCTCATATATGACTGTTTCTGCCAGTCAATTTTTCTGCATTTATTTATAGGTCAACTTTACATTGTTTTAAAATTTGCAATAAATCTTTTAAACATATGTCTCTTAATACACACATGAGAGCTAAACAGAGCTGTCATCTCCCTGCGAAAGTTAAGAATTAGCTTTGTGCAAAAGTATAACCAAATCATTTGTTTAAATGGGGGAACAAATAAAGTAGAATGTTGACTACTGACTGAGAGTATCAGTGGATGATCCAGATGCAATTTGATTTAATTTAATTAATAATGAAGATTGAAAGACCTTTAAGTTCCATACTGTAGGCAGTTCTTAGATTAGATAAACTACCATGTTAAGGGATGCCATAAGTAGGAATATTACACAATGCTGCAGAAGAAACGTTTTGAGATGTAATTGGAACTGAAATGTCCACTAAAACATTATGGTTGTCTACAATGTCTTACTTAAAAATGGAGGAGCCTTTCCATGTTGCTGTGGTCAGACTTCCAATAGTCAATATGAATACCACCTCAGGTCTCCACTGGAAAGATGTCACTGGTCAAGTGGGACTAACCCATTCATCAAAGAGTAAACAGACAGATAAATAAATAAATACATACAGAGGATAAATAAATATATAGACACACATGCATGAAAAATTAATATTTAACTTTATTCAGATTGTCCCATTACCCCAAAAAGCTTTCATTTTTACTGGAGACATAACTTTGGGATTCATTAACAAGCTTGTACACTTTGAACTAAGCCACTGGATTGACTATCTTTGCATGATGAGCAGCAATGGTCATTGAATATCAAGATGTCAAGCACCCCTTAGCATTGTGCAGTACCTGTTTATGGCCTGATAACCTGCCAACAGCCACATTGAAGTGCAGATGGGCTCAAACATATAGTATAACACCAGGTTGTCAATAAGCTTAACCTCAGAAAGTGAGTATGTGCAGATGTCCCTATACAAGGCAAGGCTAACTTGGGATGCATATTTAAGAGGCAAGGGGAACTTAACAAGAAACATGAAGTAACATAAATAGAATACTGTGCAAATACCCCTATAATAATTAGTGAGACCTACAGAAATTAATCAAGACCACTCAGGGACACATTTACATGACTTTAAAACTGAAATGTTGACAAAAGGAAATCAGAGCAACACAGCTACATTGCAACAAAGTGAGGGAAGTTCATAAATAATAGGGAAAGTTGACAGGGAGATAACAGTTGACAAGGAAATCAGATACAGTACGGGGACATTACACTAACTTCAGGTAATGCACAGTTACAGAACTTTACTAGCATTATCATATATGTTGTGAAGGTAAATAAAGGCAATACTTTAGATGGGAATGAACAGATGTTTAAACACATATATATATTTACAACTTTAACCTTTTTCTTTCCTTATTTTTATTAAGGAAACAAAATGGCAATGGCAATTTAGACGCATATAAAAATGGGACCATGCTGAGAAGATAATAGTAGTCAATGAGGAAATAGTCAGTTGTGGCAGCAATCTTCGTGTTCTGAATGGTAGAAAGTGTGACTTTTCGTATATCCCATGTATTTATGCAGTGCAGTACAGAAGGACCTGCCACATAGAAGACTGTGCTGCTGTCCATAGTTACATACAGTATGTCTAACAATAACATGGGAGATGTACAAAGTCACAATATGAAGAAACTGGTCATGTGACATATATTGACATGCAGGTTATTCAGGGCAAAGGTCATATGGAGTCACTCCCTTGACATCTGGGTTGTGTGTGTAGGAATGTCAGCATATGTCTATGTATTTGAGGTGGGTACGTGTGATAGGAAGATCAGATGTGGTTAGTTAGGCAATACAAGACTTAGGCAAAAACAATTTATATGATAGCAGTATTTTATAATGACATCAGCTACATATGAGCTGTTCAACCTGTCATTTCAAAATGATTGGAGTATAATGCATCTTTAGAAGTGTAAGCATCATATTACATTTATTTCCTGCTGCAGCTCCCACACAATATACACTAAAATGCAATTTGTCAAAGTACCCCTCTGAATGTAGTATCACATAATGTTGTAATAAAGTGGATGGTGTTGAGCACATTAGTAATAACTGTATCACAGTATATAACCATAACTCACAAACAGGAGCAATATTTACATCACATAGTAAGTGAACTTTTGAAAATGTTCAAATCACATGCAACTGCTTTACACTGGCCTGTAACTATGTGCTATCCTCTCCACATAGGTCACTACCACCATTGCATGGATTTTTGCAGAGTCAAGCTGATGATGTATGATTTTAGTTACGTTTGACAAATAAAAAAAAAATGAAGATAATTGTATTATAACACTGATTAATTAATGTGCTTTGTGCTAAATGGCATAGACCTGATACATTATTATACAGGGCATGCTCGTAAATAATTACATCAATGAATGCATTAACATCACCTACTCATTACAAAATCTTAACAAAATATCATAATACAGTTCCAATCACAATTTTAATCACTTTACAGCATGACACATATCAAGAACTGATGATTAAGTAATTCTTGCCTTTAACCACTACATTGTGAAGAAAATATTAAATGCATATGCAAATATTTCCACTAATTCATATAATAAATAGTGTTCATTTTGGGGAAGTTAATCCTGCCTGTAAGCATTCTCTGGCATGCTTAGCAATTATTCATTGCCTGACTCAAGCACCTGACCAAAGGCATACCTCATAGAGCTGTGTATTCATTAGTGATGCCACTTAAATTATCATATCTGATATGTCATAAAGTACATGCCTGAAGGAATTACATCAGTAGTGTGTTGGAATTCTTATGGCTCTCCTAAAATGTAGTCTGAGGCCTCAAAAAGCTTTGGTGTTGCTAGTGTGTTAAATCTCCATTGTGTGGGATAAGCCACTCCTGTCTATCACTATTATCTGCAGACATACATTATCACATCCAAGCCCTTTCCTATCAAGCTCCACACTCTAGATAGCTGTGTATTACCTGCTGCAGGACTCAGTAGACTTTAATGAACAAGTGTAAGAAAGGACAAATGTCAAGGTCTGAACTAAGTAAAAAATTGTTTTGAGGAATCAAAAGGCTTTAGCCATGTTACTGTTCATACAAATCTGAGCTATTGATCTCATTTGTTTAAGCCACTCTTGTCTGTCAATATTGTTTTGTTTGCACATTTAAATTACCAGATTTGAGCACTCAAGTCCAAGTGGTATAGATGTCAGCATTAACTGCATGCTCCACAGGAGAAGTTTTACCACAAGGATCACAGAACATATATTTGAATGGGATGAAATCATCAATGTGATGAAAGGTCTATGTCTGACCTAAAAGGTATGTAATTATCTGGGAGAATGTTGGATAAGGCAGTATTTAATATCACTATAGTCACATTATGTTGACTTTTGGTGGATTTGAACAGCTTTCTATCTATACACACAGTTGAGATAACTGTGCATTAACCACATGAGCCACAGCTGAAGTCTTATTAGAAGCATGAGACAGAACATAATTAAGACATGGCTTCATCATTGTGTTGCAAGGCATATATGTGCCTTAAAAGTGAGTGAAAGAGTAGTGTGCGCTCTGTCCCTGTCTCAACATCTTGCCTGAGTGGAGGTGTACATACCAAATGTTGAAAAATCCAGTCATCCCTGTGACTGTAGTAACACACACTTTGGCAGTATTTAGTGAATGCCATATTGAAATACCTGTCTCCCTAAGCACACAAGCTAGAAAATATTGTATCAAGCTCCAGTGACACAAGAGAAGTATTTGACAGTATTACATCATCATAGTGTTGCAAAGCATATGTTTAGTCTAGAATGAAATTAAACTAATGGAGAAGACCTCTCCTGGTGTAAATGTCTCTCCTGAATTGAAGTGTACACATAAGATCTGTGTGCAAAGCCAGTCCTACCTAACAATAGAGTCATCCCCATACACACACTACTAGTCAGTCACTACTGTAACAGAGTACCTTCTTATTTAAGTACACAAGCTAGAGTACGTTATATAAACTGACAGTGTCCAGGAGAAGTCTGACTGCAAATGTGAAATACAGTACATTTGAATGGATGACCTCATCAATATGCTACAGAGCTGATGCCTGGCCTTAAAGGGAATGAAATTGTTCGGGCAGCCATCTCCAGGTGTCAGTGTTTCTTCTGTGTTGAAGTGTACATCAGATATGTGGGTGAACCCAGTCCTATCTATCACTTTGGTCATGCACATTCACTGGTCAGTTAGTGATGGATTCAAACACCTACCTATCTAGGTACACAAACTAAAGTAAATTATATCATCTGACAGCACCACAGAAGAAGTCTGACTGCAATTGTGGGATAGCACATATAAGTAGTGTACATCACATATTTGAGTAAAAAGGAGTGTGTCTTGACAGGCAGACAATACAGCAATGTGTTGATCACAATTTACATACTGCTTAGATAAATCATATATCATTTCTTTCACATACACTGTGGTTGCATGAATGATATCTAACTGTTTCACATTGTGGTATATTGAGCATGTATATGATGGATGATAATCACAGTTGTCAAACAGTGGAGTGACACCAAAGCTTTCCTGTGCAGTGTAAATACAAAACATACATGTCAAACATATGAAAGTGCACTACTTAATAGCACTAGTAAGTATATGTGTAAAGGTCCCATACCACTGTACATCATTTGAAGTCAAATATGTTGGAGTGCAAACTTAATTCACAGTATGTAGTGGTTAGATGGTATCACAGTGAACTAATCATATCTTGAAAATAAGAAGCCATTAAAAAATACACAAGTGATGCCAGACACGGCTTTATTTTTGTCAAAATTGCCAAATGAATCACAATGTTGGCAAGCTTATTTGCACGAGTAATGGTAAAGTATTGGCATGTGCATAATTAATTTTTTGATTGTTTGAACTTGCAGTGGTAGTTACCAGTGGTCGCTGGTGCTCCATGCCAAGCTTCACTCAAATGCTGAGGACAAAGTGTGGGGTGGGAGGGAAGAAAGGGATAGGGAGGGAGACAGGGAGAGAAACAGGTAGAGAGATAGGGGAGAGATATGGAGAGAGGTAGGGGGAGAAAGATAGAGAAAGAGATATGGAGAGATATAAGGAGACAGGCAGGGACAGACAATTGTAAATTAGGAGCTGTCATTGAATCCAACACTGACACAAATGTTCTCCAGGAAGGGCTGACACAGAAAAACAACTAGTGTCAGAGACATGGACTAAAACTAAATGCCACAAAATGCATAATTGTATCCTTTGGAAAGTAATCTACCCCTGGTAACTATCATATTGACAACACAACCCTTAGAGCTGACCCAGTAGTCAGGGACTTAGGGAAACACATAGACAGTAATCTAGCCTTTGACCATCACGTGTCTACAGTAGTGAGGAAATCATTCTATGTTGCACAACTTATAAACAAAGATATGTCATCTAAGTCCAAGGAAGACATTATTCCACAGTATTTGCCATTCATCGAACCTATCATTGAGTTCCATGCCCCTTTGGTATGTACCTAACTAGGCATATCCAACAATCAGAACATCCACTGAGGTTCCTCACTAAAAGAATACAGAGCATAAGCAAAATTTCCCGTGCAGACTGCCTCAAGGCCCTATCCCTGTATTCTGTCTCTTACAGGCTTCTAAGGGGCGATATATGCCTGGCATGCTGTGCATTGTCAGACCCCACTCTGATGGACCTCTTGCATATCCACAAAACAAAAAGCATCAGAATTGCCCATTCTAAAGACTTAAACCTTACCTGTGATATAAAGAAGACCTGCTAGAGAGACAGGTATGTATCCCAGAGACTACCCAAGCTCTGGAACAGGCTCTCCATCCATGTGAAGCAGAGTTCCTCTCTAACCCAATTCAAGTGCAACTTGGACAATTGGATGGGGAATGGAAGTTCATCCCAGGTTTGGCACCTATGTCTCTAATGGGCACAGGCAATCTGTAAATGGTTCATCTCCCTGCTTGTAAATGTTTTATCTCCCAGGCCCCTGCTTACACTTATCAAGGGTATCAGAACTTGTCAGAGATTTGGGATGCACAACTAGGCTTAAAAAGACCATTGTGGTTATTAGCCTAGTAAACACCTATCAACCTATAAATCTATGAACCTGAGCACACCCTACAGGAACTCACACTTCACATTATAAAAATCACACTTACACTAACAGGCTCAGTCCCTAGGTTACAGCTACCTGACTCAAATGGAGTAGATAGTGAAGAGTTGTGCAGGCAACGCTGAGAGGTTGTGACCCAGAAATGCTAGGTGTCTGTGTTGGGGCCACTGCAGCCATCTGTGGAAGTATGGCAGGCCAATCTACAATGGTTGGTCCAGCTGCCCATGCTACTGGTTATTTATGTTGCAAGAGGAATTATAACAATAAAAAAGAGAGAGATAGGGTAGTGTGAGATAAAATACATAGAGTGCTATCAATTCCATATCATTTTAATATTTCAAAATATATCCAAATTTACATATACATATGGCAATTTTTGGTACATCAGGATATGAATGTGAACTAATAAATGTGTCATACAATACATTAAACTCATTCGTATTATAGATATTAAACAGGTGACTATGGCATAAATGATATGTGCATTCCAATTAAAGAAATTCATTTAAAAAGACAGAAAGTGTAATGGTAGTTAATGGTTGCAGGAAACAGATTTTATATATTATTCTGTAATAGAAAAATGAATTGCTTCTGTTTGGAACTGAACTCAGTCAGAGGTAACATGACTTATACATTGCCTAATACAATGATCAGGTCTAGATTACATTGTCGAATGGGCTGCTCATCGAACTCCCTTTCATGGATATGTAAACACCAAAATATCACAACTTCAAATAGCCACATTTTTTCCCAGGGAAAAAAAATTGCTTGGCCAACAACAAATAAAACAAACTGTCAGACCCTATGATGTGGGGGGCTGTGCCCCCCACCCCCTAACTAAATATACCAACTCCAAGATCGCACTACAGTGGAGAAAAGGACAAATTGCCGACAACAGCCAAGCATTTTTTTCCCCTGGGAAAAAATTTGCTTATTTGGCTGTTTGAAGTTTTGGTAGTTCAGTATTTACATGTCGATGAAAGGGCATTCAATGAACAGCCCTTTTTACAAAGTAAATGGAACCCCAATGATCAAAGGTATTGGAGCAGGTATGTGTACTAGATATATATGCAAGATAAGCTTACTCAGTTGTGTGTACTCAAGCAGATATGGACTGATGCCCTTGAATTTGGTAAAGTTAAGTACTTTTGTGATGTATTATGATTTTGCTAGCATTCATACATCAGCAATACTTAGTCTGCACCTTTCTGAGGTGTGCCAATCATTCCTGATCCACATCTCTAGTCCAGTCAAGCTCTTCAGTGGCTGTCCAGAACAAAAACCAGCAAATAATAATAATAATAATAATAATAATAATAATAATTACATGCTGCACGTCTTGACAATCTATGGTATTGCACTGACTGGTAATGGTTCACTATACTTATACCTTTTCATCTCACTGCAATGGTAACAACATTCTTCACCAGTGCATAGAATGCCAGTTGCACTGGTGACAGCCTTGACCAAGCTATTCCAATACTCAGCATGAGACATGGTATATTCTTCCTTCAGAAGCCTACATCTGTATCACTTTACGAGGAGTCCAACAAAGATCTTGGATGCCTTCTGACACTACTTTTTGGCTCTAAATGAAGGTCCACCCTCACCATCACCTGCCATGCCTTCTCATGGATATGTATGCAGGAAAATGCCAGGGAACTGACACCCAATTCAGATCTCACACGTACCAACCTGTGCATAACAGTGGACATCCTTGCCAGTTGCTTGACAGAAAGCACCCAAATGGTCTGAAGGAGAATTCAGGTATGATTTCTTCAGAGTACACTTCAGGTGTGAAACATGGCAGTGAAACTTGGCCATGTTTGATGTACAATGTATTTGCATATATTCCACATTGACTTCATCAAATGCTTTTTAATGACGAGATCTGAGTCACATTTGAAATGATGTATTGGCCCCTCTGGCCATACTCTCTGGTATGGTAAACAGTAATCATACATGTACTGTTGTGACCAACGCATATAAGATGACATGATATTTTTGAATTATACTGGTGTCATTATGTCGCTGTTATTAGATAAAGTTATGTAAAGCTGTGAATAATGTCTTGTTGGGACATACATTTTACAAACTGTGACTGATAGCAACTGGGAATCAAACCCATGACAAAAAAAGAAAACTGAACTGCTGCATTCTGCATATGAACCATAATACTACAGGTGAAATAACATTTCCAGATTGTATGTTGAGGTCTAACAATTTGAACATGATTGGAAAGAGACCTAATTCTGATAAGTCTTTATGTACTGGACTTTGAGTTGTTATGTTATTGGACTTATATTTTGAGGCAATTATTTATTGTTATAAAACATTTCCCTTTGCATTGATCTGTGCAATCTCAGTGACATATGTCGAGGAAAGGGCCGCATATATACATTATATGACATACTGTCCTACACACCCAGTGCTGCTAATTGCAATGAGTTTTACTTTATCCCAATAAAGATTGGTAACATCATACTTATGCAGGTGTACTTAAAATTAACCATGATCATTTTTATGGTTAATGCACTTCACAGAGAGTAAAGTTAACTTATTTAGAACTCATTGCACAGAGCTGTGTAGCACATTTTAGTTTGCACCTTCCCAACTGTATAGTTTCATAAGTAAGTACTAGACCAGCTTCCCTTGCAGGCCATTTTAAGCCTAGGCAATTTCCCTTTTTGTGTTTGAAATAACCTATCCCATTTGGTTATGGATTGCCCTTATCTATCCCACGGTTGATAATTAAATATTACCCCTAATGAGAATAAATGGGATTATACCATCAATAATTTGAGGAATTTGAGGACCTATGCTTGGAATAAGGCATTTAAGAGCAACATCATGTTCAATTACTAATAAAAGTCACTGATAAGACTTTATTCTGACCCTTTCAGTAGAACAATCTGCAATCAAGATTTAAAACCTATATTAGTTTTGCTTTATGTCAGAAATAACTGCATTGAGATGTTGAATCACAGAGATAGTTAAATAATAGATGTAATTTCTGCATTCAGTAATGTTGAGAGTAGTGACCATCACCAGTCTCATGTAGGCTACTGAAGGGTAAGATTGTGAGCATGCAAAATAAAATTATAAATTTGTGCCTTGATAAGTTAAGTCTCATTCACTGCTAGTGACTGCCAATGGATAAAGGCCAACACTAAAAAAAAAAAGAAAAAAAAAGAAAGAAATGGAAACCCACCAAGCAGTCTGCTGATTTATCCAAGTGATGGTCTTGTAAAATATGAAGAGTTGAACCCAGCACCTATGGCACTACCCTGAAAAAATGACTATTTTTCACAGTGCTTGCCATATGAGAATTTGCATTTCTCTGGCACATCATCATGCCTTAATGTCCTGCATAGATGCTTATATAAGGTCATGTTGTACACAGCATGTAAAAGTCAAATGTACACCTGTGGTAAGGAATTGTCTTCAGTTGTGTTAAGGACATGTCTTACTGTTGCGAATACTTGTTCAGACATATTTACAATGGGTTTGATAAAGATTCATATTTTACAATTCATTGTGTTGCTAATTTAATTTCCTGTACTTTAGTTCATGGTATATCTGTTACATCATGCACATAGAAATGTGCTACTATTATAATTAATAGTGAGAAGATTGCAGGAAACACATATCAAAGTTGTCTCATTTATCATCCATTATATACATTTCTGATGCTAAAGCCCAGTCATTGGAAATTGCAATAATACTTCAAGTTCCAGTGCAAACACAAAAAAACAAATCTTCAAATGTGAATAATAACTTACAAATACCTGTTACTCATAACTTATTGCATTAACATATTGAGCCAAAAATAAAGTTATGTAGCAGTTGTCTTCTTTGGCACTCAGTACTGTCCAGAGTGCTAACTGTAGCACACTGGAACTCCAAATTACATTTTTGAGTTTTGCTTTGGGAAGTAAACTATCAATCACTGCTAGTGACCACTGACAGTCACTGATGTGCAATGTCAAGTGCCACACAAAGGGTGAAGACATAAAAAAGGAGAATAGGACTCTGTATGAGGATTCCACATCTCTGTGGCCTTATAACGTTCATACATTGACATTAAGGATCACTACTTCAAACTGATATCACTGTCTCCAGATCTGAACTGTGAAACCATGGCATTACCATAAAACATTGACAAGATTAACAGTGTTTGCCACATCAAAATAGACATTCTGAGGAGCAGAAAGTAAAAGCACATATATTCAACTTTGTAATTCTAACACTTTACATTTAGGAAGCAATATAACCATGTTGTCACACTTGTCCTTTGTCATTTCATAGTAGAGGTCTAGTTGAATGGGATATTTGCACAATGTATGCTATTAAACACATCACATGACATGTGTATGCAGTACAAGATAATGTTCTCCCTTTCTTTTGTGAACATTACTCACTTTTGATGAATTTGCAATGACTGCATTATAATTTGCATTACTTTTGAACTTTTCTGTTTGTTTGTTAAATTAGTATATACTGGGATATATAGGGATAGTATATACTGGGATGGGCTTATATATAGTAAGTCCAAGATTGCCATTTCTTGGAATATTTCCATTTCTCCGAGCTAGGGCAATCTCAGAGTTGGTATATAAATGTTTGGAGGGTGGGAGTCTTGCCCCCCCCCCACATTGCAGGATGCAGGGGTGCTTGCTCAGACAAGAAAGAAGTTTAAAGGAGAAGAGCCATCTTCAAGAGTTGCTCTTCTCTTTGAATCTGTCTTCTTTTTCAGATTGTCAGCACTCTGCATTTTGAATACTGACATTTCAATGGAGAGCCACGTATTCTTCATAAAGGTAGTATAAAGGTAAGTTCTTAAGTCAGTCAATGTAACAACAAACTTTGGTGTAAGCCTGTTCTCCTTGACACACTGTCAGTAAGTGTACACCCAAGTAACAGGAGTGTTAAACACTTAATTAGTTATGCAGTACTGCTAATTAGTCACACTTGCAAGCTTTTGGCTAGTCACAGTTCTAAATACTCACTCTTGTAATGCTAGGGAATGCACATGGCATTGTCTATGTCCTTGTACCATGTTAGCTTTCCCAACACCTTGAACAGATTAAGCAATTCAGAAATGATAATGAGTTGACACCAGATGTATATATTCCATGTGTCCAGAGGGGTTAATATACACAATATCAGTACAACCTGGAGCTAAGGAACATCTACTTCAGAACTTAGATACTGTTGTTTGGTTGCATTAAATTGCTTCAGTTGCCTTATTTTGGAAGAACTTTGTTACAGTTCTTGTCAAGGTATGCTATGTTGTTTACAAGTGATGCTCACGGTCATGATTTTAGTATGATCTCTTAAAATATTGAGTGATGTCTGCACGTTGCTCAGTTGTGTTTGTAATAAAAGTATGACATTTGCTATTGCAATGGTCCTGAACTTATGTTACATTTGTTTATGGAAATATTTTCGTGAAGATGTGAACACATTTCTAACTTAGGCCAAGTTACAATGTTGACATTTCATTACATGTGTGATGGTAAGGTTGTTGTATATGCCTGATATAGATGAATGTTATTCAGTTAGAAGGTTGGTTCTTGCTATTTGTGGTTGCTGGGATTGGAGAGGGGATGGTTTGTAGGAAGTCTTTTATTACATAACTGAATGCTGTGTACACCTTGCAATGTTCTCTAAGTAAGGAAAGTTTATCACTTGCTATTACCATGATCTTTGACTTGTATTACACACAAAAGTTGAGTTATGCCCTCATGTCCTTAGGAAGGTTATTTTCTTTTAAAATCATAATATCATACACTTGTTTCATTGCTAATGTTGTTATATATTCTGGACATTAACAGATGTTTTTCCCTGTATTCAGTTCAGTTATTGTGAGGAGGAGAGTATTTTACAGTTATGTGATAGATGTGTGTATTCATACAGATTAAGTATTTACAGTATTTAATGATGATGTCTACATAATAAATGAATATTTTTGGGTACCAACTAAATCATCTTTTAAACACACAGACCCTGTTGATTTCTTTGAGCACAGGGATATATCCCCTAAAAATCCAGTCCATGTAAGCCTGCATTTTCAGATGCAGAGTATGAGGTTATAGTCTAGGCCTTCCATCAACATGGATCATGCATCTTAGTGAAAACCTTAGCTGACCCAATTTGGTTTTGTCTAGTGCAGATCATGCCTACACAGCCTGGTGGACTTCTTTGAGAAGGTCACCAAAGCAATGGATGAGGGCAAAATTGTTCACACTCCCTACCGTGACATGATCAAGGCATTTGACACAATACTCCACTCGGGCATTGTTGACAAACTCAAGAGGTTAGCTACAAACCCGTATATCACCCAGTGGATAGTCAACTGGCTCACAGACAGGACCCAGGAAGTAAGAATTGGGAAGTCCACCTCTACAAAGAGGGCAGTCACAAGTGGAGTCCCTCAAGGATCTGTCCTTGGACCACTCCTTTTTGGCATTTACTTCTCAGAAGTCAAAGCCAATGTCAGTGGTCTCTGGCTGACTAAATGTGCAGATAATTGCAAATCAGGAGCTGTCATTGAATCTCACACTGACACAAATGTTCTCTGAAGGTGCTGACACAGACAAACAACTGGTGTCAGAGCCATGGACTAAAAATAAATGCCTAGAAATGCATAAAAGTATCTTTTGGGAAGTCATCCATCTCTGTTAACTATCATATTGACAACACACCCTTAGAGTTGACCAAGTAGTGAGAGACTTAGGGACAGACATAGTAATCTAGCCTTTGACCATCATGTGTCTTCAGTGGTGAGGAAATCATTCTATATTGCACAACTTATAAACAAAGATATGGCATCTAAGTCCAAGGAAAAGATTGTTACACTGTATTCAGCATTCATTAGACCTATTATTCAGTACAATGCCTCTTTTGCTATGTACCTAGCAAGGCATATCTGACAATTGGAATGTCCACAGAGGTTCCTCACTAAAAGAATACAAGACGTAAGTAAAATGTCCTATGCAGACTGCCTCAGTGCCCTATCCCAATATTTTGTTTTCTACAGGCTTTTGAGGGGAGATCTATGCCTGTCATACAGGCCATTGCTAGACCCCACTCTGATGGTCCTATTGCATATCCACAAAATAAACAATATCAACATTACCCATTCTAAATACTTAAGTCCCAGTGATATAAATAGGACCTGCTGGAGAGTAGGGATATTTGTCCCAGAGACTACCATGTCTATGGAACAGGCTCCTAATCCATGTGAAGCAGAGATTCTCCCTAACCCAATTCAAGTGCAACTTGGACAATTGGATGAGAAACAAGAAATTCATCCCCTGGTTTGGCACCTATGTCTCTAATGGACACAGGTAACCTCTAAATGGTTCATCTCCCAAACCCTGCTTACACTTATCAAGGGTATCAGAACTTGTCAGAGATTTGGGATGCATGGCTAGGCTTAAAAAAGCCCTTGTGATAGTTAGCCTAATAAACATCTATGAACCTGTGAACCTATGAACAAGGCCTTTGATGGTTAGGTCTGGTGACAGGTGGTTGATGATGGGAATGATGTGGGTAGTCAAGGCTATGATTACCAGTTTATTAGACACTGCACCAGTGACATAACAACCAAAGCAAAAAGAGACCCAGTGCTGTTGCACAGTAACAGAGAGCTACTGGGCTACTGAGGGTGGTCCTTCTACCAAACCATCTCTCACTGTGATGGAGGAGTTCCTGTCAATTGTAAGGGATCCAGGAAGTTCAAAGGAGTTTCCCAATGCCTTGATGGATGTGGGTGCAGAGATGTTAGACAACCTATCGTGTCTACTGCTGATGCTTCAATATATATATATATATATATATATATATATATATATATATATATATATATATATGGGTTTACCTGAGTTAGTCGAAATGCCAAAAGACCGACAAGCGAATTGCGAGGCCCAGAACAGCGACAGTTCAGAAGACCGAAGCGATGGATGAAAACACCGACGCCGAGGATGCCGACATGGGAAAAGGCTGTGTAAGTATGCAGTAGTGACGGACGTTTGGGTGCGAGTAAGGTAAGTGTGGATATTGATGGTGTGTGGGGATAGGGGTGGGTTAAGTGAGTTAGGGTCAGTGCGCGGGTTAGGTAAGTGTGTGGTAGTGATTGTGTTTGGGTTAGGGGCGGGTTAAGTGAGTTAGGGTTAGGGAGCGGGTCAGGTAAGTGTGCGGTAGTGATTGTGTTTGGGTTAGGGGCGGGTTAAGTGAGTTAGGGTTAGGGAGCGGGTCAGGTAAGTGTGCGGTAGTGATTGTGTTTGGGTTAGGGGCGGGTTAAGTGAGTTAGGGTTAGGGAGTGGGTCAGGTAAGTGTGCGGTAGTGATTGTGTTTGGGTTAGGGGCGGGTTAAGTGAGTTAGGGTTAGGGCGCGGGTTAGCTGAGTATGCGATAGTGATGGACCTTAGGGTTAGGGTTTGGGTTAGGGTTGTAGATAGTTGTGTATGTGAGGTTTAGTGTGGGTTTGTAGGGATTTTGGTGTGCTTGTGTTGTGTGTGTGGTTTTTGGACAGGGAATGTGTTTTGTTTGTTGATTGTTGTGATTGTGGTGTGTGCAGTGTATGAGGTTTCGTGTTTGTGTACCGTCGGTTATTTCATTGTCCGGCATGTGGGGTTTCGTGTTTTTGCACTGTCGGTTATGTGGTTTCAGTGATTGCGTTGTCGGTGTTCTGGCATGTCGATTATGTCAGGTAGAACCATATATATATATATATATATATATATATATATATATATATATATATAAAAAGCCAAAGTACCCAGGTAAAGCGGAGCCACAGCACAAACGCTAAAATGTTCACGTTTCCAATGAGGTTAACATATACCTCTTAAAACAACCCAAGAGGCTTGCAGGTTGGAACACGAACACACAATTAATGTCATGCTTTTAACGGACTTAAAAGCACTTCTTGATAATGCACACAAAAGGTATTCAGTTCTCTTCTTAGAACAAACTCAGAAAACCATGCGGTTCAACATGAATCGAAAATTTATTGTGAGCGCTTTCATGGCCAGTACACGCCGCTTCATCAGGCAAACAGATAATGTCTGAGAGACAAGGATTTAAACACAAAGTATCCTGCTCTCAGCCAATAGAAACATCGAAACAAAATACTCAATAGAAACGGAGACGTACTTCCTGCTCAACTTTAAAAATACAAATACTACTTAAAAATAAATCTATGAATGTTGAAGTACATTAAAAATCATTATTAAAATTTTAACAAGCAACATAAAAACATTATAGAAACATTTCAAATGCATCTGCTTAATGAGAACTAGTAGAGCATCTGCATTGACAAAAAACTATAAACCATGTCGATCTGTACAAACATTCCTAAAAAATCAAATATGCAACACTGAAATACTCAACAAAGCATGCCTTTCTAACAAATCAAATGTGCGAACCTGAAGTACTCAACAAAGCATGGCTACAGAATTCTAGCACTTTGAAAGTAAAATAATGATATAATATATCGTGTATCAATAAAGAATAAATATATGTATGTACAGCATATAAACCATTTAAAAACAACATAGAATTCATATGAGACTTATAAACATGGTAGAAAACTAATATAAAACCTTCTTTATAGTGAACGCTTAGTGTACCTAAACTAATTTAAACTGGTGCAGAATAAACTGTTGTGCCAGACTTAATGACGTATCACGACTATAACTTAATAGAACACTAAGCTCATGAAGTACTAACACTAAAGCACATGGCAAGTAATAAACTACTAATGTATAAACAAAAATATATAATATATGTATAAATAATATAAACATTTTATGCACTTCAGTCTGTTCATATTATATTATTTCATCAACCTCCTTTTCATATACCATTTTTGTTTATACATTAGTAGTTTATTACTTGCCATGTGCTTTAGTGTTAGTACTTCATGAGCTTAGTGTTCTATTAAGTTATAGTCGTGATACGTCATTAAATCTGGCACAACAGTTTATTCTGCACCAGTTTAAATTAGTTTAGGTACACTAAGCGTTCACTATAAAGAAGGTTTTATATTAGTTTTCTACCATGTTTATGTCTCATATGAATTCTATGTTGTTTTTAAATGGTTTATATGCTGTACATACATATATTTATTCTTTATTGCTACACGATATATTATATCATTATTTTACTTTCAAAGTGCTAGAATTCTGTAGCCATGCTTTGTGAGTACTTCAGGTTTGCACATTTGATTTGTTAGAAAGGCATGCTTTGTTGAGTATTTCAGTGTTGCATATTTGATTTTTTAGGAATGTTTGTACAGATCGAAATGGTTTATAGTTTTTTGTCAACGCAGATGCTCTACTAGTTCTCATTAAGCAGATGCATTTGAAATGTTTCTATAATGTTTTTATGTTGCTTGTTAAAATTTTAATAATGATTTTTAATGTACTTCAACATTCATAGATTTATTTTTAAGTAGTATTTGTATTTTTAAAGTTGAGCAGGAAGTACGTCTCTGTTTCTATTGAGTATTTTGTTTCGATGTTTCTATTGGCTGAGAGCAGGATACTTTGTGTTTAAATCCTTGTCTCTCAGACATTATCTGTTTGTCTGATGAAGCGGCGTGTACTGGCCGTGAAAGCGCTCACAATAAATTTTCGATTCATGTTGAACCGCATGGTTTTCTGAGTTTGTTCTAAGAAGAGAACTGAATACCTTTTGTGTGCATTATCAAGAAGTGCTTTTAAGTCCGTTAAAAGCGTGACATTAATTGTGTGTTCGTGTTCCAACCTGCAAGCCTCTTGGGTTGTTTTAAGAGGTATATGTTAACCTCATTGGAAACGTGAACATTTTAGCGTTTGTGCTGTGGCTCCGCTTTACCTGGGTACTTTGGCTTTTTTTGTATTTCTCGTTGGTTTGGACGTCTGGGAGGTTTCTACTATATATATATATATATATATATATATATATATTTTTTTTTTTTTTTTTTTTTTTTGACATTTGTTAACTGAGTTGGTCCAACTGAGCCAGTGGCCTCTTTATCAATGGAGACCAGAGGAGAAAAACTCAGAATACATAAACTATAACATTGCTAGGAAGTATATACAATTATAGGTAAATCACATTTGATGCAGCATATACAATTAAATCATATTTGATACAGTGATGCAACAAAGCTAGATTTATACAGTGTCTTTTTAGAAAGAACATAAGAATAGTATGACACATTAAAAAAGAAGCCATAAGACCCTTTCTACGAAAGCCACTTGGGACAAGGTTCAGGGGGAAGAATACAGGGGCATGTCTTGTGGTGGATTAGGTATTGTTTGAGTGAGTTCTTAAAATTGTGGATCTGAGGTATGCTTCTTAGTGTCAAGGGAAGTTTGTTCCAAAGGTGGGCAGGAGAGTAGCTGTATAAGTTCTGCCCAGCAATTTGTTGGGTTTGAGGAGTTGAAGCAGGCATTGGTCAGAGCTCCTAAGAGGTCATGTGGGGGTATATAGTGGAGACTAGGGAGGAATTACTTGTGCAGGAGGAGGGTTTATTGATAATGGAGTGGATTGTGAGTAGCTGAGTAAGTGTAAGTTGATTAGGAAATTCAAGCCAGTTAAGTGACTTGAGGGCCAGACATTGGTGAGTTTTGGCTGGGAAATTGGTGGCAAATTTGGCCACTTTGTTATAGGTGGATTCAAATTTGGAGAGTAGAGTAGACTGGAGGTTAGTAAAGATTTTAGAGCTGTAGAATAGGTTGGGAAGGAGGTAGGCATTGGCTAGTGTTATTCTAGATTCTGGGGTGAAGAATTTTTTTGTTTATGTATAGGAGGACAAGCTTTTGATGGGTTTTGTTCATGCATTGATGAATGTGAAGATTAAGTTTCAGCTAGTCATCTATGATTACTCCAAAGTGCTTAGTATGGTTTTCTTGAGCTATCATGGTGTTGTTGAGAGAAGAGGTGGTGAAAGAAGATTTAAGAGGCTAAAGTGATTTTGGAAGAAAAAGTAGGTGTTTTGTTTCTTGGGGTTGAGTATGAGCTGGTGTCTTGTTAGCCAGGTCTCTGTGAGGTTGAAAGATGTTTGTGTGAGGGTTAGAAGGTAGTTGGGTTATCAGTTATGGATATGATGGTAGAGTCGAAAAAATAAAAATAGTATGCTGAGAGTAAAATGAGGAAGGGTACAATATAAATAATATAAATAGACAGATAAAAGTACCAGAACTGACACAGCTGCAGGCAAAATTCAAATAAAAAACTTTAATTCATAAATAATAATAGAAAGAGTAAGCGCTTTCACAGTATGTTACCACCGCTTCATCAGACTGATTACAAAAAGCATCCAAACCACTTAAATAGCAAATAAAATGAATCCATTAAGACATTCAATTAAACTGACAATTTCTTAAAGAAGCCAAGACAGAAAATGTTAAAAGTATAGCATATTATGTGAATACATATAATAAAAATGTTGGTAAAATCAATGCTTCATAGGTCTTGCCTTCAGAAATGGTTTAAGGGAGACAACCTCATTTAGACCTGGTGCTTTGTCAGCATTTAAAGACAGAATCCACTTTTGTTCAACAGATTTAGTCTGATTCCTAATGTCCCCCCTCTTAAATTCTCAGAAATAATGTCAAGTACTATAAAAATGTAAAACTATGGTCTGCACCACATCTAATTGTATGCTTAGCAAGGGCATTAGTATCTTTCCAATTTCTGATATCTCTTTGATGTTCTAGAACTCTGCCTTTCAACTGTCTATTACTCATACCTACGTAAAAGGCATGACAGTTAATACAATAACTAAAATAAATATTATTGGTCCTACTGTCAGCATAAAAATCTGTTTCTGTTTTAAAATGCATGCCAGGATGTGTATAGTTAAAGCCTGTATGAATATCTTAACATGCTGCACAATTTCTACATTTACAAGTACCATTTCTATGTGATGTCAATATCTTATAATGAACAGAGGTATTATAGCATTAATGCCTTTTTAATGATTTATTATTCTTAAAATAAAAATGTGGAACTTAATTTAAGAAATTGTCAGTTTAATTGAATGTCTTAATTAATTCATTTTATTTGCTATTTAAGTGGTTTGGATGCTTTTTGTAATCAGTCTGATGAAGCGGTGGTAACATACCATGAAAGCGCTCACTCTTTTTTATTATTTTTTTATGAATTAAAGTTTTTTATTTGAATTTTTCCTGTAGCTGTGTCGGTTCTGGTACTTTTATCTGTCTATGATGGTAGAGTCGTCAGCGTACTATATGAGGGATGACTGAGGACAGGATTTGTGGAGTTCATTGGTAAAGATGTTAAAAAGGAGGGGTCCAAGGATGGAACCTTGTGGGACACCAGTTTTGATGGGGAGAAAGGGGGAGAGAGCAGATAGCCATTTGACAGATTGGTGCCGGACTGAGAGGTAGCTGCTAAAACAGATATAGTTGTGGTGGAAAGGTTAAGTTGAGATAGTTTTGAGAGGAGGATAGGGTTGGAGGCAGTGTCAGAGGCTTTGGACAGATGTAAGAATAGGCAAGGTATGAGCTTATTATTATCTCTGGCTAGGGAGATGGTGCTGGTAAAGGAGATGAGAGCAATGGAGGTGCTGTGGTGTGGGTGAAAGCCATGCTGAGTAGGGGTGATTAGGTTACCTTCTAAAAGGTGGGTCATGATTTGTTTGTGTATACAGTGTTCAAGAATTTTGGAGAGGGGAGAAAGTATTGGTTAAAAGTTAGCGAGTTCTGAGAAATTGCTGCCTTTGTGTATGGGTATGGTATAGAATCTTTTCCAAAGAGCTGGAACAGTTGATTCAGTGATGGAGCGGTTAATTAGGATGGAAACTGGGTAGGCTATAGATGTAGCAGCATGTTTTAGAAAGACAGAAGGGAGGTGATCTGCTAATGGGAAACATGGTTTGAACATTAGGAGGAGTTTCTTAATGTAGCTTGTAGAGATTGGCTTCAGAGAGAGGGAGGAGCTATTGTGAGGGGAAGATGGAGGTGTTGAGGAAAGGGAGGTGGGAGAAGTCTGCATAAGTTTACTTATGATGTTAATAAAGTAGGAGTTAAAGATAGTTGCAGTTTTGAGAGGTGAGTTGTTGGGGAAGGGGTTAGGTGTATATTGGGGTATATTATAAAATAGATGTTTAGAGTTATAAATAGTCATTTTTCATGTGTCATCATCTGTTTAATGTTTATCATACCTTTCTCCAGTTCCATTTTTGTTATTTTCACACATCTGCTACTGAAGTGCTATGACAACTTGCAAACTGCATGGGCAGAACTATTTTCTCTTCATTCATATTTTGCTCTTTAAATCTACCTTACTGACATTTTTAGTTGCACTTGCATCTATTATTGCTTTACTCAGGGTTGCATAGCATGTCTGAACATTTTTCTTGTATTTCTTCTTTTTCTTATCTTCTATTGCTATAATCACAGGTGAGTATTCCGCTGGCACTGTGGAGCTCCTGTCACATGATGTTGATGTATCAGTAGTTTTAATGGTGATTGTGGTAATGAAGAGGCACTGTCTGGGGTTGCACAGTGTATGTTTGACATTGAGAATGTGGTTCCCACATCCCCTCCCCATTGCTTGGATGCAGTCCGTATACCTACATATATCCATAACAAGGAAACCTCTGAGACAGGATAAGTTGACAGTGACATGGTTGATTAGGGGAGTGTGGTTACCCCAGTTGCAGAGCTGGTAGAGTCTCCCCCTAGACATCATAAATGTGAAAAACCACAAAGAGGTGTCTATAGGGGTGCTCAGAGCAGGCATGCTTTCACCCCTCCCCTGATGTTGGTGTGTCAGTAGGTGCCAACAAATGTATGTGTAGGGCTACCATGGAGGCATAGGTAAATTCCACTAGGGCTTCAAAAGAAAGTCATAGTTTTGCATGTCATGGATTTTGACATACTGGACTGCCTGAACCAGGTGTATGAGTCCTTGAACCAGATGAATGACACACAAGATCATGCAATGTTTGTTATGGAATGTCTGCTAGTGGAGGGTCAGCATCTATGTGGCCAAAGACCACTACATTGTCAGATTTTAAACAACATGGCTGTGTCAGATCTCACTCCTATAGTGGCACTACTTCCACTATCCAGTCAGTGATTGAGGTGTCCAAACCCAGACATGGTAGGCCACATGGTCTTGCCTGAGGCTGAAGTCATAATGAGAACTTGTCCAGCAGACATCATTCATGTACAGGTAGTATACCAACATCTAGCAAGGGTCATGGAACTAGCAATGCAACTTCTGACAGAGGTAGTTTGCATAGTCAGTGGATATGACAGTGAACTGATTTATCTAGTATGCATAGTTCACACCCATCTCAGATGCAGGAAGGTAGTGAGTGCACAACTGTTTTGACTGTGCTCCTGCAGACCCATAAAGAGTATAGCTCATCTTGCCCATGTCACCACACACACACACACACACACACACACACACACACACACACACACACACACACACACACACACACACAGTTCTTCTTTGCCACACTTGTACTCCTGTAACCTCTCACCCACCCTGTACAAGTGATGATAAATGTATCCTGACTTTTGCACATTTATTTGTGGCATAGGGTTGCTATGTCTGATGTACAGAGTGGACAGCTACCACCTGCTTAGTCATAAGGCTGCTTTCATCAAAAGTGTTGTACTGGACTGTATTTTTGGGGGGTGTTATTCTGCTCAAGTTCAAAAGAGTGTTATTTAGGTTGTTTTACTGTTTTGGAAGGCATATTCTCATTTGACTTAATGAGTTGTGCTGTTTTCTCTATTAGGGATGCATATATATGCCATATATCTCTGTGAATGATGGTGCAGTTTAACTAAATGGTGTGGGCTGGTTTGACATGTCTGCTCTGGCTTCACACACAGGCTGTAAAATTGCTAAGAAAAGCCATCTTATATAGATTTTATTGCTTCATTGTTTATACACACACACACACACACACACACACACACACATATATATTATATATATATATATATATATATATATATATATATATATATATATATATATATGGGTTCCCTTCAGAATTTTCAGTTCCCAAAACTTCGAATTTTTTATGGTTGAGACCATATGATTGAAGTTTTAGAATTTCGAAATTCTGAACAGAGATCTGCATACAGCACAGAATGGGAAATTTTCCCTTTTACTCGCTGTAGTATGATCTCAGAGTTGGTATATTTAAATAGCAGAAGGTGTCCAGGATGCAGGGGGGCAAGCCCCCCTGCACCCTCACACCCCCTCTTCTTTAATATTCTCACTCCAAGGTCGCAATGCAGTGGGGAAAAGGGAATGTTCCCTTACCACACCTTTGTATGACCGGAACAAAAAGCATACTTACACGAAAGTTCTGCTTCGGTGAACAGCACTTTCGCACAAGTATGCTTACCAAACTGGGATTCAGTGAAAGATGCAGTCGAGTATCTGTACGGAACCCATAAATATATATATATATATGTATATATATATATATATATATATATATATACATATATATATATATATACATATATATATATATATACACATATCTATATATATATATATATATATATATATATATATATATATATATATATATATATATATATATATATATATATATATATATATATATATATATATATATATATATATATATATATATATATATATATATATCTTAATGTTGCATATATCACTGATTGGCTACTGCTAACATTCTTGTACAGATGAGCAAAGTTTTATCCTGTTGAAATACAACACCTGCATAAGAGAGCAATCATTTTTCTCTTCTCTACGGGTTCATCACTTTAACTTGGACAATGCTGCCGATACAACAGTTGTCTCTTCTGGGGCTGACTCTCTCTGATGCTCATAGAATACAGCCAGTACATGGGTATGTAAAGCATGATAATTTTGTATACATTAACATTACTGTTTATGTTCTTAGCTTCTTAGCTTTACACTTAGGTAGTGAGTGTGTGCACTATTCTCTTCCTCTTAGCCAAGGCCATGGCATGTTGTGCATGAGTCCATCTTTCAGGTTCATCTCCAGCTGCTGGTTCTTTATCTGAATCCTCATATATGTCTGCTGGCCCTGCTAGCTCTGACTGTGGTGCTGAGAGCTACAGTCCTTGACATTTTTCACCCTGCTGCAACTGTTTCCTAACAAATAATGTTATGTAATGTGGTACAGACTGCCTGCATTTTGACAGAGGTGGCTGGGTCAAACTGCAGGGTACCCTCAGTTTTTCTTGACATTGGAAATGTGACAAACAGTCCAGAAACACTCTATAATATTCAGAGTTTCAGTGTGTTCATCATTGTAACCTTCCTCTGTGAGGTTAGGGGTGGGTTCTCATAGGTGTCATAAGCCAAGGTTTCAGTGCATAACCTGCATCCTCCACTAGATGCTTTTGTGTTTTTTTTCTGGACTATCCAGAAATCAAACCATTTGTCCAGTAGTCTGGGAATCACCACAAAAACTCTGATATTCTGTTTTAAAAAAACAAACAGATTACTGAAGTTTGTTAATCTACCATTCTACTGTGATTTTACTTAAGAAAAGTATAGCTAATGTGATGTGATTACATCAGGAAACCAGGAAAAGAGGGCACTCCTCCTCTCCTGAAGTGCCAGTGATTTCATGAAATGGGCATGAAGTGGATAGAGTGTGGGGAGGAAATAGGTGGGATTATGGAAGAAATGAGGGGTGTGGCTTTGGTCCAGTTTTGACCTCAATGAAAGTTTGCAACCCTATAGGTGTGCCTTATGTGGCAGTCGTGGATACTGATGTGGTTACCTATACACATATTCTAGACAATCCCTTGAGTATTACAGACCACATGATAGTTGATAGAATGGCATCTTTTTCTGTTAATGTAACTCCTTCCATTTTTACCAGGTAGGACTTTTATTTCTATGTGTGTGCAGTGCATGGCTCCCAGAACTTCAAGGAAATGTGATATGACTTAGAAATTTCATATGGTGGTAGTTCTCTCCTCTGGAGTATGTGAAAACCAGATGCAGTCCCTTAAATGTTGCAGCATTGTATTGAGAAATTGGTGCAATATTCATTAGGCTGAGGCATGTAACATCCCTAATATATCCCCTGTGGGTTTCTGAAATGTGCCTGTATCTAGGATACACAATGGTACCCATACCTTGGTTTCCACTGGGATGGATGCTTCATGATTTCCCTGAAGACTCAAGTGAAGGCAGGAGATGTTGACTACTTGCTCTAAGGTATCTCTGCCCATCCTGTAGCCATCTATTATTTCTGTATCATGAAGTCTATGATAGGTCAGATATGGTCTAAACACTCTTCTCCTTCTAGGGCGAGGTCTGGCAGCAGCAACACCTTGTATTAAGTCCTGCTGTGCATACAGACTAATGATAACAGCAGCAAACCTAGCATTTTTTCTATATGTCTTCATGGCTGTACTCTGAGTAGCATTTTAATTGAAGGCTATAGGGATCATGGGGTGTAGGCACTGGTTTCACATGTTCCTGAATTGGTCTCCCATGTTGATTTGTTTCATTAGCATGTAATTCACCTACCTATTCCAGCAACAGCATATTATGTGACTTACATTTAGTTTACAGCTGGGTCTGATGTGAAGAGCTTTTAATGAATCACAGATGGTGTGATTATTACTGAATACACAGGCTTAGCATGGAGAGTAACTGTTCATGAATCCCAACATGTTTCCTAGGATGTGTTGTGGGAACTTGGTATATAGAAATGATTCCACTTCAGTTTATTTTGGGTCTAAGCACATTCTGTATGTATGCACAAACATGCATCCTAGATTTCTTTGCGATATTAGAGTGTTAAATTATTTTGTTAAGTAAACTAAAATTTTGTTTGAATGATACTAAATTCCTCCACAAATGGAATTTTAACAACCCATTAAAATGAGTTTACATTCTACAGTCCATTCATAGGATCATAGGATCACAGAAGGTTACTAGGCTATTGGTCCCAGGGCCTTTACAAGCCTAGCCATAATATACCCTTGTTCCCTTATAGATCAAGATATAGTCTATATTTGCAAAGTGAATCTAAGATCAGCACCAGCTGCCCATGTCCAAGAACAACATAGGTGAACCCCCCAAAGTAAATTTATGGTATCCGATCCAATTGTCCATGTTACACTTAAATAGAGTCATTGAGGAGCTCTGTTTACTGTGAATTGGGAGTTTGTTCCAGAGCAGTGGCATCCTCTGGTAGACATATCTGTCTCTCCAACATGTCCTGTTAATGTCACAGGCTAGGTTAAGGTGCTTAGCATGAGTGAGTCTTGCCCCATTTGATTTGCAGACAGGGATCATTTCCATTAAGTCAGGACCTGAGACTGCTTTGTAGGCCAGGCACAAGTCACCTCTAAGCTGTCTCTATGATACAGAGTAAATTGACAGGACCTTTAGTCTGTCTGTGTAGGTTATGTGTTGAAGGCCCTGAATTTTCTTGGTGAAAAACCTCTGAGGTGTCTGCTGTCGCTGCAGGTGCTTGGCGAGGTACTTACAGAAGGAAGCATTGTACTCTATAATTGGCCTGATCAGGGATGAGTACAGAAGAGTTATAACCTCCTTAGCTTTGGATGCTATGCCCTTACTTATGAAATGTGCAGTAAAGAAGGCCTTCCTTACCACAGTGGACATAGGATGATCAAAGTTAAGGTTGCTATCAACTTGCTTTCCCAGATCTCTCACCACTGAGTTTGAACTTAGGGGGTATTATTAATACTGTAATTTTCAGGGACTTCTCCTTTGCCAAAGGGGATGATAATGCATTTTTTGGATCTTGTTTAAGTCCATGACTTCGGCACCAATAATTTATCAGTGTAACCCCATTTTGTAGTATATTGACATCATTGGGGGATGCAATGATTATGCCCAGTTTGCAGTCATCAGCAAACTTTGTAAGAATGGGCTATCTATTTTTGCCTGGATTTCTGAGAGATAGATTCCAAACAATAGGGGGCCCAGCATGGATCCCTGTGGACCACCACTGGTAGCAGGTCTGCTGGCAGAGGTGGAATCCCCAACTTTGACTGTGTGCATTCTGTCAGTGAGCCAGTTTGCTACCCATCTAATGATGTATGGGTTAATCCTCAACTGGGTGAGTTTCTCATTGATTCCTGAGTGGGGTATTGTGTCAAAGGCTTTGGCTAAGTTGAGATAGGCAGCATGTACTATTTTGCCTTCATTCAGGGCTTGAGTGAAATTCTCGAAGAAGTCCACCAGGTTTAACAGGCATGATCTACCCTTAATGAAGCCAAACTGGGTTGGGTCAAGAATTTGAAGGTCTCCTATATCCTTGTTGGTAAGGTCCATGATGATCTCTCCATGGTCTTACAGAAGAGGCTGGTTAGGCTTATGGATCTATAGTTCCCAGGGTCAGTTGAAGGGCCCCCTTTGTGCCAGGGGGATTATGGTTGCTGTTTTCCACTCAGCTGGAATGAAGCCAGTATGTTGACTTTGGTTGAAGAGACTGCCCAGTGATTCCACTAACTCCTGTTTTAGACCATTTATTAAGCAGCTTGGGATGTTATTCAGTCCCATAGAGGCTGTGTTTTTGGCCTTGGAGAGTTTGGCTATGACCTGCTCTTTGAAAATACTTGGTAGAGAATTGGTGACAGGTATGATATGGGGTATGATTGGTAGGGACAGGAGAGTGAAGTTTTCACCAAACCTGTCTGCTAGCAGATTTGTGATGTCCTCAGGTTCAGTATGAGTGGTACCATCCACTACTAATTCAGCCCAAAGCTGGGCCTTCCATTTTAGATTTCAGATGTAGCTAAATAATGCCTTGTGATTATCTTTAGGTAGGGATGCTAATTTCATTTTGTAATTAGCTTTAGAGGACTTTACAAGATGTCTAATGTGCTTGTTCAAGCTGTGGAGACTGTTCCTCCTCTTCTGAGAGTGTTCCCTCTTATTCTTTGACAGCAGTTTATTTTTCTCATAGTATAACCTATGTATGCTAGATGTCCATCAGGGTGGCTTGTTTTTTTGAGAGGAACTTGCTTTGATCTGTTCTGGCACGGCTGAGTCTATATATTTCTATAGGTATTTATACATGGAATTTTGTGTACACCTCCATATAGGAGTCATTGCTGTCTATGACATTTCTTAGGAGGATATAGTTTGTTTTGGAGAAAATTTTCAACATTTTTGCTCCTGGGGGGGGGGGGGGGTCAGGTATGATTGTTACCGTGATGACCCACCACTGGACCAGTAATCAAGGCACTTCAATCCTCACCACTGCCAATAGTAGGGGACATACACTGGGATGATTGCAAGTACACACACAGTATTTCCAGATGCAGCTCTCTGCATCAAGTACAATTTTTTATAAGAGCATGCTGAGACAACAGTCAGCATGGGGCTAGTTTCTTACACTTTCTGCAAATCCCCAATAAGACTGTCCACTGGAACAGCTGTAGATTTGAGATCTCAGCTGAGTGGCCAAGCCAAAACTTCAGCACCCTCTCTGTCCAATCAGTGCTTCGTGTCCCTGCCCAAGTAGCTGACACACACACACACACACAAATATATATATATATATATATATATATATATATATATATATATATATATATATATATATATATATTTATATTTATATATATATATATATATATATATATATATATATATATATATATTTTTTTTTTTTACAAAATTCCAGATAGCTGTGCTGGCAGTATCTCCCTTTGTTACAGTTACTTTGAATGAGACTGATTTCTGATCGGACTTTACCAGGGAAGGTTCCACACATGAGGATGTGCAGCGATCCCCATTAACATAAACATTATACTTCACATATATTGCTATATATCATATACCCTAATCAATATTACATAAATTATTCAGTTCCTGCCTTTTTTAAATAAGACACATCTTCATTAAGCCATTATTTACTATACAGGCAAGCATACATTTATATAAATTAAAACAAACCACACCGACACAATCCTAGTTGCAAGCACTTTATATCACAAACCATACTGACACATTCCCAGTTGCAAACATTATACATCACTTATAATGGACCCAATCTTTCTCACTCAGACATTACATAGTTCATTTAATTTCTAACACCTTTCAAGCCTCATTCCTCCCTTGTATGTATTGTTCCCCCAATTCCCATTGTTTCCTATGTAGTTTGCTCTTACCTTTTTTTAAAGATCTCAGTTCCAGTTATTTTATCTCTGTTACTATATTCACTACTTCCAGGACAGTTGGCTTAGATTTTGATTTCCATTTTCTAGTAATTTCCTAGTAAGGCTTTTTTGACAGTCACCATTATTAGACACAGCAAGGCCTTACCATTTCTAGGTAATTGCAATTCTGTATCATAGCTCAGAAATATCTGCAGCGTTCCCCCATGTTAGTGAGTACTAAGTCAAGGACATTAGATCCTCTTGTGGGGGTGCAGACTATCTGTTCCAGAGCATTTGTGTGAACAAAGCCCAGGAATCTTAGGGCAAGTGTGTTTGTGCTCACATATGTTTCCCAGTTGATTCATAGGTTCATAGGTTCATAGGTAGGTACTAGGCTATCAAACCTAGGGCCTATACAAGACTAGCCAAAAGGTATCCTGGCTTTCGCCACCCAAGACAATTATTTTCCTGTACCCCTGTCAAACAGAGCCACAGAGGTGATCCCTGGGGTGAATTTCCTATTTCCCATCCAATCATCAAGATTTTTTTTGAAGAGTGCTAATGAGGAGCTTTGTTTGATATAGATAGGTAATTTGTTCCAGAGTATGGGAAGTTTCTGGGACAGGAATCTATCCCTCCAGCATGTTCTTTTTTTTCAATAATCATTTTTATTGTTTTGCCAAACCATTATACATTTCACACACTATTTACATTATGTACAATATTGCTTCCAATGTTTTAGTTCCATTTTGAATTTCCCTATAATACATTAAGAATAAATATAATTTTAACCAAGTACAGGAAATTAAAATCACAAAAAATTAAACATAAAAGCATCTACAATAGACGATTATAAACCAACTCAAGCCAATAATTTGTATTATTTCTACATTTTCTATCTAATCCAAGAATGTGTTGGTACACATACAGAATGTCCTGACGGAAAGTGGATAGGGACAAAATAATATTAAAGATTTGTTCCCAAATTTTTATGCTGTTTATACTTTTCTTATTATTTCTAATTAACAATTTGTGCGCTAATATATGCTTAATCGCTAACAGCCTGAAATTATGCCACACCTGTGCTGGGTTCAACCAATTTGTGGCTATATATAATTTCATTAGTAAACTAATATTCATAATTACAATCTTTTTGTTTTGTCCAAATTCTCCGAATATGTAAAATCAGAAATTAGAGTGTTGAGTTTTGGTAACCCATTTTTGTAGTTGTAACTTTAAAGAATTCCATAATTTATAAATGCACTTGCAACTCCAGAACATGTGTAACAGGTCTGCTGTCTGATCTATACACTGTGGACATGTAGGTGACTTTTTTGAATCAAATTTATGAAGTGTAAGATGGGTATAATATGCATTGTTAAATATCATCAATTGAGTAAAGACCAGTTTAATGTTAAGTTAAACGCCTCTACTATTTTACTGTCGTCTAGGGATGGCAATTTCTCTCTCCAGTATTTGGATAACAGAATATGATTATTATATTTTCTCTCTTTTGCCATTTTATATGCTGAGGATATATATTTTCTATCTTGTTGCAATGCTTCCCACAGCTGACCTGAAATAACTAGTTCCTCTTTTTATTTCAAAACTGGTAAAATAATTTATGGCCAAATCTTTTAACTGCCTCATTATAATTAAATAAGAGATGGGAAGATTCATCTCTTTTAAGATATCATGTACCGCTACCCGTAAGATGTTGTATAAATCCCTTACAGTTAATTCCTTAATAAATGGATATTTCTTTAAGTCTATCAGTTGATTACCAATAGTTATATTAGGATTTCCATCAACGGTTGAAACATCATCATTTATTTTAAAAGGTTCAAGGAGGCAAACAGAGTTTGAGTCGCCACTGCCCATACCTTGATGTGTTCCATTAACTCATATTTACTCAATGTTTTTACATTCAAAATGGTACAGCTTTAACATTAATTCTCTTCCCTTTTATATGTTTATAATTTAGCAGTACCCATTTGGGTATCCATTTTCTATTTTCTATCCAAGTAAGACACCCTTAAAATCCTATTGGCCTGAATCACTGTATAATACATCTCAAAATCTAGTAAATCGTTTTAGGAGCCATCAGTTTTCAAAGGATATTCTCTATCTGAAATTGCCCATCTTTTCAAATCCATTGTTATTAAAAATTCTCTATTTTCAGTTGAAAAGTCAATCCCCAAATATTTTATTCTTTCTTCTGTCTATCAATGGTAGCATTGAAAAAGGTGTAGGTGTCTTTAGAGGAATATTTTGGTTTTTAAAATTTAGTTTGTAATTAATTTTCTCAAAGGTTTGTATTGCTGTTAGTATTTTTCTGTATCTGACACGGTGTGGTACTGTATATATTTAAATCATCTGCAAAAGCAGCCATCCTAACATTTATCCCAAGAAGTACAGGAGAATTATAAAAACTTTTTGTTTCATATGAAGAAATAAAGGTTCTAAATACAGATTAAACAGTATGGGAGACAATTTTTAATTTGAATCCTTTTGGAACATTCATGATTTATATATAAACTAGTGTATGCATTCTTGTATAAATTTCTTAACATTGAAATAAAAAGCTGAGGTATATTGAAATATGATAATGTTTCAAATAAATAATTTGAGCATCAATTATTAAAGCATATATGTTCATATTTTTATACTTTGCATAAGATATTAAAGTATGAAGAGTTAATGTATTGTCTGTAGTTTGTCTCCCATCTATAAACCCCGCCTGTTCTTCTGATATTATCAAGTTTATTATTTTTTTTAATCTACTAGCTAGAATAGATGTCATGATTTTCATATCAATATTCAACAATGATATGGGCCTATAATTTTTTGGGATCACTATTCTCTTTCAATAACAGAATTGTTCTTGAGGCATTAAAATGAAGATCATTAAGGTCTGTGAAAGCACGGTGCTCAGAATCCTACTAAAAGATTTATAAAATTCAGAGGTCATACCATCTGGTCCTGGGGCTTTATGTGGCTTTAGTTTCTTAATTGCCTCTAGAACTTCATCAACAATCTTGGGAAAATTAATTTTCTGTAAGAACTCTTTCCTCTCTTCATCATGCCCATGAGTTTGTTGCTCACCATATATCTGATTAAAATTGATTCAAAATCTTCATGACATCTGACTTATCAGTATATAACGTATTATTATGATTTTTTTTCGTAATTATCGTGTCGATTTCGTTGATTAATAAATAATGGGCTAATGCGTTTGAATGTGATTTGCATATTTAACTAAACTTCTTTGTTAGTGACAGTGTCAATTTTCTGTTATGCATAAGAACAGCTCTTTCTGACATCTTAACAACTCAGTTTCTGTTTGCTCAGTGTAGTTACTCATCAGCTCCTGGTCCAATAATTGTACCAGTTGTTCTTTATTTTGGTTTTTATAATAAGTGGCTTTCTGAATAAATAATCCTCTTAACAAAGTTTTAGTTGTAGCCCATTCTATATCTAATGGATGTTCATTACGGGTATATTGTATACTAATTGTTTAAGTATCTCCTTAACTTCCTTTACTATATCTTCTTTGGTTAATAGGTATGGGTTTAAGGACCAATTATATCCACCATGATTTTTAGTATTCAAAATATCGGTCTTTAAAGTTAAAGTTATTTTAGAATGGTCTGAGAGCTGTCTAGCTTGATTAGAAACCCTAGGGTCAAGTGAAATGAACACTTCTGGAATTAAAAAAATCAATTCTTGACCATTTTTTATAGGCAGCTAGAGAAGAGTAAAGTTTTCTGCCTTTGCTTGTATGTGTTTGTATAGTTTGAAATCCGTTCTCAGTTCTTTCAACGCTACCATTGCCTGCTTATTAAAAGCAGTCGAGCTCCCAACTTATCAGTTTTAGAATCTTGGTAATATGACTGTAGAATAAAGTAAATTGAAGCTATATAATGATGTTGGTTCACATTTGGGGCATAAACACATAAAAGTACTATCGGCTTATCGAAATTTTCAGTTTGAGAACCACCAAACACCATCTGCCGTCTTTATCTATTTTGTCCTCCAAAATTTCTCCTTGAAACTGATTCTTGATTATAATTGCCACCCCAGCACTTCCTAATCCATTTCTTGTCCTTCATTGTTTCCCATTGGTCATTAGTCAAATGTGTTTCTTGTAATAGAATCATTCTAAACTATGAATTGATGAATAATGGTATCTATTTTTGTTTTCCACCTTAAATTGACAAATGTTGGCACTATTCCTCCGGACCAGGATGAACATAGGTTTTTCACATTGGATAACATTCTCCAAGTAGCTAAACTACTAATTCTATTAACTAACAATAAAATAGCATTTAACAAACTTTAAATACAGCAATAATATGTTAGCATTATAATTACATTATTTAGGTCAGCTATTTATCTTCAAAACATTCCTACAATATTGCATTTAATTTTTATAGATCATTACAGTTAGACATCACCTATATTACACAACTACTACTACTGTTTGCTAATTATACTATATGTATATATATATATTTTTTTTTTTTTATGTTCTCCCCTTCCCCAAACTGAACACAGTTAAAAGATACTTATTTATTCACTTATTTACTCACTAAATAAAACACAGTAAGTTACAAAAACAAGCCTGCAAAAGAGAGAAAAAAAAAAAAAAAAAAAAAAAAAAACACAAAAATAGACTGCATTACCTGAATTTACCACTAAGCCATAGACTCTTATACAGCAACAGCCAAACCATACATTTTGTCCATACAAGACACATTTTACCTTATTGATCGAAAGTCCCAAAAGTTTCATTTTGATTTACAGCAGCTCTTCTTGCTTCCCAGCAGTTGCAGCAGTCCAGGCAGTTCAATTTTGGGATTTTTGCTTCGGGGAAACCAATCAATGAAACGGACCTCTCAGCTGTATCACATACCTTGTTTCCTGCTTCCTCGTGGGTCAGGAAAAGATAAAGCGGAGAAATTACAGCCCTGCTGAAAAAAATGAACACACACAAGGATTTGAAGCCCCTCGGATTCTCAATGCAGTCTCCCCATTCATTCTAATGCAGGAAAAAGCCAGGATGTACTGTTCAATTTTCAGACAGTGGCAGAGCCAAGATTAAACTGTTAGGATATTTCATTTGAAATCTAATGTTTTTGTCAATTAGAAACTTTTGTCTAGACTGTCTTATTTGTGCTGGTAAATCCTGTGTTATAGAAACTTTATAACTTTGCCACATTATAGATCCTCCAGATTTTTATGGTTAGAAGTATTTTATTCACATCCTGGAAGTTTAATATTTTGACATATACAGGTCTTGGTGTATTTGAAGCTTGGGAATTCCTGTAAGCTCTATGTGCTCTTTCTATGACAATTTGCTGAACATGTAATGTTTCAAATATTTGTATGATAGAAGTGTTCAGCTCATTATATTGGATTGATTCTTTTGCATCATTTGTATATCAGCCTCTTGTGATTCAGATCTTTTAGTGAGCAATGCTATATTGTCTTCATTTGCTGCTATTCTGGTTTCTGCTTTCTCCATTCTTGTTAGAATCCGATTACATGTCTCACTAAATGTTTGTGTTTGGGATGTTAGGTCTTGTAATGCATCTTGTATAGGCAACAATGCAGACTTAATTTCTTCCATCGTAACCTGTTGATCAGATTTCGCTGATGCCCCTGTTTTTGCAGTTTCTTGCTGTCTGAATGTTTTCTGTCTCTTAAATATGGATTCCTTCTCTGGAGACTGTATGCTGACAGTTTAGTTTTAGTAGTTGTAGTGTCCATATTTTTATCTTCTTTTGACATTTTGAAATGCTGCGATAGAGATGATTACCCAGTAAAAGTTTCAGTAATGTGGTAATTCAGTCCTTTGTTTGTTGCTCTGTTCAGAATCAACAATCAGTTCCAATCCTGTTGTCACCAAGTTTTTTTTTTTTTTTTTTTTTCGATAAGATCGCCTGACTTCTAGTAGATTATTAATTGCTGTCAATTAGTTGATTAACTTTTGTTTCTGGTCTTTGGAGAGCTGAAGTACTGCAGTGCTTATAGAATGGCGGCCATCTTTGTCTCTCCCTCCAGCATGTTCTGTTTATTGTGGTGACAAGGTTTAGGTCCCTAGAGCATGTAGCTCAGAGGGATTGGGATTTCTTTAAGCTGAGCATGTCCAACAGCTCTGGGTTTGACATAGCTTTGTATGTTAGGCAGAGATCACCGCTGAGTAGGCGATATGTGATGGAGTAAAGCTAGAGTTTTCTGAGACGGTCTGCGTAGGGCATCTGTTTGAGACCAGTAATCCTCTTTGTGAGGTATTTCTGCGGCCTTTCCAGTTGTTCATAGGTTCATAGGTTCATAGGTTCATACTAGGCTATCTGCCCTAGGGCATTTTATAAGCCTAGCCAGAGTGTGTGTGGCTTTCACCACCCCTTAGGATGAGAATACTATACCCATTAGTTTGCTGTGCCTCTGTCCAGCAGTGACACAGAGATGATTCCCGGGGTAAACCTATGATCTCCCATCCACTCGTCAAGATTTCTCTTGAACAGAGTCAGTGAGGGGCTCTGCCTCACATGGACTGGGATTCTGTTCCATAGTGTAGGGAGTCTCTGGGTGATGAATCTGTCCCTCCAGCACGTCCTATTTATATCCGTGTTGAGGTTTAAGTCTCTTGCTCTCGTGGCTCTGGTGGATTTGGATTTTTTGAGGTGGAGCATGTCCATTAAGTCCAGGTTGGACATGGCCTTGTATGTCAGGCACAGATCACCTCTGAGCAGATGGTATGCGACTGAATAGAGCTGGAGTTTCTTCAGTCGGGCGGCGTATGACATATGTTTGAGCCCCTTTAAACTTTTGGTGAGGAACTTTTGGGGTCTTTCCAACTGCTGCAGGTGTTGGGTAAGGTACATTCCAAATGGGGCATTGTACTCAATCATTGGTCTGATAAGTGAAGAGTACAGGGGTACAATGACCTCTCCTGATCTGGATGTGAATGCCTTCATGATCAGGTGGGCAATGTAGAAGGTCTTCCTAACCACTTTGGCAATGTGAGTGTCAAAAGAGAGGTTACTGTCAACTTGGGTCCCCAGGTCCCTGATAACGTCTTCTGTGTTTAATGGATTACCACCTATGTGGTAATTAGGGGTTACCTTGTTTTTCCCAAAGGGTATGACTATACATTTTTTGGCATTTAGCTTAAGGCCATGGCTCTGGCACCAGTTATCCATTTCTATGAGACCTCTCTGGAGGATGTCTGTGTCTGATGGAGTGTCAATTATGGTGCCCAGTTTGCAGTCATCTGCAAATTTTGTCAGCCACAATCTCCCTATGTTTGCCTGCACTTCAGAAAAATAAATGCCGAACAAGAGGGGGCCCAGGACTGAGCCCTGTGGGACACCGCTCTTGACTGGCTTAGAGTCTGACATGGCACCAGCAACTCTAACCCTGTGGGTTCTGTCCTTGAGCCAGTTTGCAACCCATCTTGTGACATATGGTTTTACATCTAAGCTGGTGAGCTTTTCTATGATGCCCGAGTGAGGTATTGTGTTGAACGCTTTTGCTAGGTCAAGGTAGGCTGTGTGAACTGCCTTACCCTCATCAATGGCCTTAGTGACTGTTTCGAAAAAGTCGACCAAGTTCAAGAGGCAGGATCTGCCCTTGACAAAGCCAAATTGGGTAGGATCCAGTGTCTGTAGGTCCCCAATGTCTTTAATTATGAGTTCCATTATGATCCTCTCCATAGCTTTGCAGACAAGGCTCGTCAAGCTTATGGGGCGGTAATTTCCAGGGTCCGTAGAAGCACCACCTTTGTGGAGTGGGACCACAGTTGCCGTCGCCATTCTTTGGAGTGCGTATCCTGTAGTAAGGCTAAGATTAAACAGCAGCCTTATGTGTGGGTTTAGTTCCTCATTGAGTTCATGTAGCACACAGCCAGGGACACTGTCCGGTCCCATTGATGCTGTGTTTTTTGCTTTAGAGAGAGCAGCTCTCACCTGGGCATCTGAGATGTTTGGGTGGCTAGACTCTGGTGGGATAGATATTTCTCCTTTTGGGGGGGAGGGAGGGGAGAAATTTGCACTGAACCTGTCTGCCAGTATGTTGGCAATGTCTGTGGGTTCAGTGATTTTTGTATCATTTTGGACTAATTCTGAGCATATCTGGGAGTTTCCACCCAGGTTTTTAACATAGCTAAAGAAGGCCTTATGTTTGTCTTTTGTGTCATTAGCGATTTTTCTCTCAAAGATGGCCTTGGATGATTATATGAGTGATCGTAGTTTTTTGCTAGTAGTGATCAGAGATGCCTTCCCTTTTAGGGATTTTGCTCTATCATGTAGTAGCTTTCTCCTCTTGTTGTAGAGTTTGTTTATGGCTGGGGTCCACCAGACCGGGCACCTGCCTTTGGTGGAAAGGGTCTTGATTTTATTAGGGATTGCTTGATCCATACATTCCTGGAGGTGCTCATAGAAGGCATTTGTAAGGGTTTCAGCAGTGTGGGTTGTGGTTTCCACTGGCTCGGGGGCCTTGAAGGATACCACTCCAGTCTTAAGAAGTGTGAAGTTTGCTTTTGAGAAGTTCTTCACTGTGGTCTTTTTTGCTGGGGTTGGGGGCGGGATGTGGATCTCCAGTGAGATTAATTTATGGTCTGATCTCACCAATGAGGGATATACTTCCGGTGTGGAGCATTTTGTCCCCATGTTTGTGATGATCAGGTCTAGTATATTTTCTCCTTTTGTGGGAATGTTGACTAGTTGTTCCACAACATTTGAGTTTATGAACTCCAGGAACCTTTGGGCTAGGGTGTTGGGGCTTGAGTAATGTTCCCAGTCTATGTTTGTGTAGTTGAAGTCACCCAATATGATGGTGTTTGGAGAGGCATTCATACTCTCCAGTGTCTTCAGGAAGGCTGTGTGGGTTTCCTGAGTTTGAGAGGGTGGTCTGTAGTATGCTACAAACTGTAGGGCAGTTTTACCTATGGTTAATTGCACCTGGATGGTCTCCAATGCTTCATGCATTGCCACTAACCTGGAGGTGTGGGTATCCTTTATGAATATGGATACTCCCCCTCCTTTTGTGGTTCGGTCCGGATTTTGGGGCGGGCATGATATGAGGTATAACCTGATAGTGCTGGGGTACTCTCAGGAGCCTTGAACCAGGTTTCAGTCACAGCACAGACATCAATGTTCTCCATACTGAGGAGGGCTTGAGGCGTGCATCTTGAGGTTTAGACTTCTGGCATTGAGCAGTATTACCCTTAGTTTTTCTCCATTTTTGTTTTCTAGGGCGGTAGGTTTATCATTTGAGCCTTGCCTAAAAAGGCACTATGGGGGTGGCAAGAGCCTTTGCCAATATCCGAAGCCCAGGGTGACAGGTGCAGGCCATCCCTTGAAGCAGCGTGGCTTGTCAAGCATGTCATCCCAGGCAGGCAGACATTGGATCCCCTTAGAATGACACCAGTAATTAAGCCAATTATTAAAGCTGATCATTTTGTCTCTGTATTGTGGCATCATTCTTGGTGAGGGTAGGATACTGCTCAGGGTCAGGGTCATACTGGCCTGGGCTACATAATCTAAGAGCTCCTCTATGTCTCTTTTCATGTAGTCCAGGGAGGTACGTCTCAGGTCGTTCACACTGGCATGGACAATGACTGAGTCATACTTGTACTTGCTGTGGAGTGACCTGAGTGCTTGTGTTATGTGGCGGATTCTAGTGCCTGACAGGCAGCTTACTGTGATCTTTTCCTTGTTCAGTCTGGTGAGTGGGACATCAGTGTGTCTGACTATGGAGTCACCTATAACAAGTGTGTCTGGCATTGTGTTTGGCCTTCAGGGCTGTGACTGTTTAGCACACTGACTTTGAGAACTATGTGTTGCATGTCTTATGTCTTGAGGTGGCAGTTGCTTGGGTGTCTGCTTTGGAGGCCTCTGTAGTTTTGGTAGATTTTTGATCAGTGCCTCCGAGTATGTCTTTGTGTGTTTATATGTTTGTTTTGCAGTTGTGATAGTTCTATGTGAAACTAGGCTTGTGGTGTGCGTGGTGTAGATGTCTTGTGAGGTACATACCAAAAGGGGCGTAGTACTCTATAATGGGTCTAATGAGTGACGGGTAGAGGGGAGCAATGACCTCGTTTTTCCTAAATGAGAAACCTTTTGTGATGGGGTGTGCCATGTAGAAGGATTTCCTGACTACTGTGGCAATGTGATTATCAAAAGAGAGACTACTGTCCACCTGTGTCCCAAGGTCTCTTATCACACCTTCGGTGTTAAGTAGACTACCACCTATGTGGTAGCTCATGGGTACAGAGTTTTTACCAAAGGGGATGACAATGCACTTTTTAGCATTGAGCTTGAGGCCATGGCTTTGACACCAGGCATCTGTCTCAGTAAGGCCCTTTTGTAAGATGTCCACATTGTTAGGAGTTTCAATTATGGCTCCTAGTTTGCAGTCATCTGTGAGCTTCATTAGCCAAAGACCTTCTGTGTTAGCCTGTACTTCAGAAAAAGTACATACCAACAGGAGAGGACCCAGGACTGAACCCTGTGGTACTCCACTTGTCACTGGTCTGAAGTCGGATTTGGAGTCTCCTACTTTCACAGTGTGGGTTCTGTCAGTGAGCCAGTTGGCACCCCATCTTGTGACATAGGGATTTATACCTAGTTTAGTGTGTTTATCAACAATTCCAGAGTTGGGGATGGTGTCAAAAGCCTTGGCGAGATCTAGATAGGCTGTGTGAACCACCTTACCCTCGTCTATGGCTTTGGTGTCTGCTTCAAAGAAGTCAATCAGGTTTAGGAGACATGATCTGCCTTTTACAAACCCAAACTGGGTGTGGTCCCAAGTTTGGAGATTACCAATGTCTTTGTTTATAAGTTCCATGATGATACGTTCCATGGCCTTGCAGACCAGGCTAGTTAGGCTAATGAGATGGTAGTCCCGGGGTCCGTGGTGGCTACCCCTTTGTGGAGTGGGATAACTGTCACTGTGCACCATTCAGTGGGCACAAAGCCTGAGGTGAGGCTATGATTGAACATGGTGCTTAGGTGGGGTGCCAGTTCATTCTGTAGTTGATGTAGAACGCAGCCTGGGATGTTATCAGGTCCCATGGATGCTGTGTTCTTGGCTTTGGAGAGTGTGGTTTTTATCTGTGCAGCCGTGATTACAGGAACTTTGCATTCTTTTCGTATAGAGATGGACCCTTTAGGGGTGGAGGGGGTAAAGTTAGCAGTGAACCTATCTGCCAGGATGTTGGCAATATCAGTTGGTTCTGTATATTTAGTGCCATTGTGCTGTAACTCAGAACAGATCTGAGTGTTGCCATTGAGATTCTTGACACAGCTATAGAATGCTTTGTGGTTGTGTTTAGAATCAGTGGCGATTTTGTTTTCATAACTAGCTTTGGATGATTTTATGAGGGATCGCAGCTTCTTACTGAGGCTGACTAGGGAGTTCTTCCAGTCATGGGATTTTACTCTTTTTTGCAACAGTTTCTTTCTTCTGTTGTAGAGTTTGTTTATGTCAGGGGACCACCAGATTGGCTTCCTTTTTTTGGAGGATAGCATCTTGGTTCTGTTAGGGATAACATGATCCATGCACTCTTTTAAATGCTTATAAAGTGCATTTGCATAGGATTCAGCAGTCATACCTCTATTGTCTGTCTGCATGGGTGTTGTGAAGTTTGGCACTTCTGTTTTAAGAAGTGTGAAGTTGGCTTTAGAGACATTTTTTATGGTGGTTTCCCTAATGGGGGGTGGGGGTGGGATGTGTATGTCTAGGCTGATTAGCTTGTGGTCGGATATGACCAATGAGGAATTGACCTCTGGTGTGGAACACTGGTCGTCCATGTTGGTAATGACCAGGTCTAGGATATTGCTGCCCCTGGTGGGGGTGTGAATAGGTTGAGGCATTGGAATTTATAATTTCCAGAAAACACTGAGCAAAAGAGTTGGTACATGAGTAGTTTTCCAAGTTAATGGTGGGATAGTTGAAATCACCCATTATTAGGGTGTTGGGTTGTACCCTAATATTTTCCAGTGTATCAAGAAATGAAGAGTGGGAATCCTGGGACATGGTGAGGGATCTGTAGCAAGTTACAGTTTGGATTGCGGTCTTGCCCAGAGTTAGTTGCACTTGGATAATCTCAGATGCATTATGCTGAGCAACTTGCTTGGAGGTGTGGATATCCTTAATGAATATGGACATGCCTCCACCTTTAGTGTTTCTGCCAGGTTAGGTGGCCGAAAGGTGTGGTATGAATTATAGCCTGGTAATGCAGGGGTGTTCTCTGGAGCCTTGAACCAGGTCTCTGTCACTGCTCAGATGTCGATGTTCTCCATTTTAAGGAGTGCCTTGAGTGAATGCATTTTGAGGTTTAGACTTCTAGCATTGAGTAGCATTACCCTTGGATTTTGCTGAAAGGATAGCTAAAGTCACCCATAACCATGGTGTTTGGCTGTATTGTAAGTGACTCAACTAGGTCAAGGTAGGCAGTATGATTTTGATGGTTCATGGTGGGCGACCTATAGCTAACAATGATGTGGAGGGTGGTCTTTCCTACAGTTAGTTGGACTTGGAGTAACTCTAGGGAGTTGTACTGTTTCACCAGTCTTGAGGTGTATTTGTCTTTGAAGATGGATACACCTCCTCTTTTGGGTCTTTCACACTCAGTTTGTGGTCTGATGTGTGGAAGGCATTGTAGTCTTGCATGGGCTGAGTACTGTCTGCAACCTCAAACCATGTGTCTGTGACTACACAGGCATTTGCATTTTCGAGAGTAAGAACTGCTTCCAGTGAGTGCAGTTTCTGATTTAGACTCAAAGAATTAAGCAGCATGACCTTACGTTCCTCTCTAGAGGATATTTGTATATCAGGAATTTTGTTTTTATGACATTGCCTAAAAAAAGGCACTATGGGGGAGGAAGTACCTTTGCCAGCAACCGAAAGCTAAGAGGTAACAGATGTAGAACATCTCTAGAAAAGCAGTGTGGTCTGTCAGCCATATCATCCCAGGCTGACAGATACTGGATCCTCACGGATTGACACCAGAATCTAAGCCAATTGTTGAAGTCAATCATTTTTTGTTTGTATTAAGGCATCAACTTGTGTGAAGGTAGAATACTCTACTTAGGACTAGGGACTTACCTGCCTGGAACACACAGTCTGAAAGCTCAGTCGTGTATCTCTTCATATAGTTCAGTGAGTTACGGCTCAAGTCATTCACTCCAACATGGACTATGACAGAGTCAGTGCTTGTTGTTGACAGACTTGAGTGCATGCGTGATTTGGAAGATCCTGGTACCTGACAGGCAGCTGACTGTGACCTTCTCCTTGTCCAGCCTGGTGAGGGGGGCATCTGTGTGTTTCACTATGTCACCTATGACTAAGACATTTAGTTTTGAGGTGTTTTGGCTTTAGGAGCTTATTGAGTGAGATGGTGGTGTGTGTGTTTTTCATATAATGGATTCTATTGTGACTGTATTGTGTGCAAAAGGTTTGCATTTTTAAGGGCTCTGCTCTTTTGGTGAATTTCTAGAAAGTACCTCCGCATATGTGGGTTTATGAGTTATGTGCTTGGTTTGTTGAAGAGGTGAAGTGTGTAGGCTGGTGACCTGTTTGATATCTGGTTTACTGATATGTGAGAGAGAGCATTGATTCCAGATTTATAGTATAGATACATCTCTCACGTATTGTGTTTGCATGTTTTAGGAGTAATAGGTTGTCGGTATGCATCAGGCAATTGCTACATTGCTTCAGGATGCCCACGTCAATCAGGCTGGCTGGAAAAACAGTGGGAACCTGTCCATTATGGCAGGTGTATTCTGTAATAAGTAGCAGGGAGTGGGCTAGAAGGACCAGGTTTTGCTGTAGGACTAGTAAAAACAGTTAATCAATAGGGAGCTTTAGAAGTAGAAACCTGCAACAGTGCCTCAAAATGCGCAGCTGTGGTGCTCTACAAGCAGCAGTGCACAACTGCACTGCACATCAAGAAGCAGAGAAGCTTAGGAGGGGTTCACTAGTAGCTATCTAGGGAAAATTTGTCTTTCTAAGAGTTTGCATCTGTACACCACGGTGCTAGACCCCATTGCATGGTGCACATCTATGCGCAAATGTGGTGCTTAAATACAAATGAATTTAAACAGCTTTAAAACAATCTTCCAATAGAAAAGCCTCTCACTGAGCTTTTATTCCAACAATCTCCAGCTGCGATGGGCCCTAAGCAGCACAATCTGGCACAAGGGTGCACAATCTTAATGTAAGATGGCTGGTTTTAGTGCTCTAGTGATATCAGTCTAGATTCAGCAAGCCTAAATCTACCCAATACCGTTTATGGCAGATGAATTAGAAAAACAAGTGCAGAATAAAAACAGTCACAGCAGCAACAACAGTATAAAATGAAGCAACAGTACAGTGAAAAACAGTACACAAGTACAAGAAAAAGGATTAAATTCTACTTAAGTTTAGACAATTTCACTGGATGCCCTGAATTCTCTTGAATGAACTTCAAATTTCTAGCTTAGAATGCCAAACCGAGCAGCCCCACCAAACTGAGCTTTCTTTTAAAAATATTTGAATTAATTTGTTGCTTATAATATTTCTGTCTCATGCATTCCGTTTTATTTCATCTTGCAAGCTAATCACGTGGGCAGAGACACTAATGAACATTCTATCAGTCTTCAGTGATTTTTTTTTTTACTTTTGAGTATATAGTATAAAGTATAGCTTACATAATGCTGTAATGTCTGTGTTGCAGTTCTAGCCATAGAAGCATTTTGAACAGCAAAAGAAACTGAATTATCAGCTTTCGACCTGACTACTTTTCTTTTCTTTGCTGGCATTTGTTTTGAGAACTACTCTTGTGGCAGTTAAGTTTTTCATTCCAACAGTCTATAAGGAGTCCATCAGTCACATCTTCTCACTTGGAGCAAAATGACTAAAGGAAGGCATTATCATATATTGAAAATGGGTTTAATAAAGGCACAATTTTTTTGATGCTCCTTTCAATGGAAAACTGTTTTTGCTGCAGCCACATTCAGAAGTCTCACATTGCATGGTTTTTCTTCTTTTACTAAATCTTCTGCAGAGCTGATAGTGCAGTTGCAGTAGTGCTAATTAATACAAATGCAGCCTATTTTTAATAATAATGTTAAGCAGATATTTATTCTCCTGATACCATACCCATGGTTAAGTATTCCCAATATGTAAAACAATTTGGTAGTAATTTTTCATTTTCTTGTCACATAGTAAACAAGCAAACAAAAAAAATCTCTGTATATAGATTTATTTTAATACAACTACATGTTCCTGACTTACAGTACATTAGCAAACATATATTCAACAAATTTTGCCTCGGTGCTCTCCATAGCTTCACATACCCTAAAAGTATGATGTTGTAATAATACATGCCATTTTCTATGTTATTCATTCTCTCAGTCAATTCCATGTAATATGTATACATTCAAACCATGGAACTTAATAAAGGAGCTGTTCGTTGATTCATTTGGGAAAAATGTTCCTTTTCTGCCTTTATTTTTTGTATATGTGATCTATAAATCATGTATCCCATTAAAATTGGAGAATGAAAGTTTTTATTTCTTCTAAACTGACCCCCTAAGACCTTTTCCATCTTTCAATCACTACAGTTATTTTGATAGCTCATTTCCCTTCGGATGCTTTGTACCCCATAATGTCATTTAGAGATATTCTTTTATTCCTAGGCATAATGGTAAAATTGTTCTCCTTATAGTACATCACATCCTGCCTTTCAGAATCCTACTGCAAATCCAGTCTTTTAAAATTACTGTTTTATTGTCTTCTCACCTCTGATCATTTTTGTCTCTTCTCTACTTCGGAAACTTCAGGCATAAACACTGTTTAAGGTCTTAGACATTTTCTTATTGTAGATTTGGGGGTTCCCATTAGCACACCTCTGGGCCTCTGTTTGCTGAGAAGATTATTTACTTCAGAAATCTGTTCAGAGACATTTTAATGCTGAAATTCAAACACATTCCTATATTCAAATTCTCTTCATGTATTATATCCAATTTAATAATCGTAAATATTTTAAATGTGATATATCTTATTTTATACTGTCTCATTTCCATAGCTAATATTTTGTTTGCATGCTGATTGCTCTACATACAGCAGCAGAAGCTATTAGTTTCATTTCCATTGATGACTTCTGTGACCAAGTTCTCAGCTCATTTAGTTTCTCTCAGCCTTCATTCATGCTTCTTTGTGAATTGTAAATATTTTTCTTGTCTTATAACACTTAATGTATTCAAATTATTGAGTGGCATCATTACAAGTTGAAACTGTATGCAGGCTAATCCTATCAGAGAGGCCAGACATTGGTGTTTCACAAGTTGTATTGTGATAATCTGCTGCAAAGGTTAAAGAAAATGTGTAAAAAACACTTCCTCAGATTTACTATTCTTCTGTGCAGGACTAGCTTAGTCCTGCACAGAGGACATATAGGAGTAGGAAGGCAGCGCGCCATGCATATTAATGAAGCGCGCGGCCTGAGCTCCTCCTCTTACACGGAGCATATAAGAGTGCAGAGGGCGTGTCTGAGAGCAGAGCTCTCGAGCTCTCAGAATATACATGCCTCCGCAATGAAGAACAGCAGAAAGGGATAAGAAATGAGCAAGACCACTCATAGGTGTCCGCAAATCCCCACCAACATTCCCCGTGATGTACAACAGCAAGTAAATACAAATAAAATGAACAAACCTTTTTTTTTTTAAATCCGATTCATAGGTTAATAGGTTCATAGGTTGATACTAGGCTATCTGCCCTAGGGCATTTATAAGCCTAGCCAGAGTGTTTTTGGCTTTCGCCACCCTTTTAGATTAGTTGACTGTGCCTCTGTATATTAGGTCACAGAAGGTAGCCCTTTTAAGGTTAGTTTACTATACCTCTGTCAAGCAGGGACACAGAAGAGATCCCAGGGGTAAACTTATGATCTCCCATCCACTCATCAAGATTTCTCTTTAAGAGGGTCAGTGAGGAGCTCTGCCTAACATGGATTGGGATTTTGCTCCCGAGTGAGGGGAGCCTCTGGGATATGAATCTGTCCCTCCAGCATGTTCTATTTATTTCTGTGCTGAGGTTTAAGTTCCTGGAGCATGTAGCTCTAAGGGATTTGGATTTCCTGAGGTGAAGCATGTCCATTAATTCTGGGTTGGACATGGCTTTATACGTCAGATGCAGATCGCCTCTGAGTAGGTGGTACGCAACTGAGTAGAGCTGGAGTTTCTTTAGCCGAACTGCATCTGTCTGAGTCCCTTGATCCTCTCGGTGAGGTACTTTTGGGGTCTTTCCAGTTGCTGCAGGTGTTGGGTAAGGTACATCTCAAATGGGGCATTGTATTCAATTATGGGCCTGATAAGTGATGAGTAGAGGGGCACAATGACCTCTTTTGATCTAGATGTGAACCCTTTCGTGATAAGGTGGGCTATATAGAAGGTCTTTCTAACCACTTTGGCAACGTGATTGTCAAAGGAGAGATGGCTATCTACTTGGGTCCCCAAATCCCTAATTACTTCTTCCGTACTTAATGGATTACCACCTATGTGGTAATTTGTGGGCACTTTGTTCTCCCCAAAGGGGATGACTATGCACTTTTTGGCACTTAGCTTTAGGCCATGGCTCTGGTACCAGTTATCCGTCTCTGTGAGACCCTTTTGGAGGATGTTTGTGTCAGCTGGAGAGTCAATTATTGCACCCAGTTTGCAGTCATCTGCGAACTTGGTCAGCCATAGTCCACTCGTGTTAGCCTGTACGTCGGATAAATATATACCAAACAAGAGAGGTCCCAGGACTGAGCCTTGTGAGATGCCACTTGTAACTTTTTTAGAGTCTGATATGGCACCTGCTATTCTGACCATGTGGGTTCTATCCCTGAGACAGCTTGCAACCCATCTTGTGACATAGGGGTTGATATTTAAGCTGGTGAACTTTTTTATGATGCCCGAGTGGGGTAGTGTGTCGAAGGCTTTTGCGAGGTCCAGGTAGGCTGTGTGGACTACCTTCCCTTCATCTACGGCTTTGGTAACTGTTTCAAAGAAGTTGACCAGGTTCAAGAGGCAAGATCTGCCCTTAACAAAGCCGAATTGGGTAGGATCCAGTGTCTGGAGGTTCACAATGTCTTTGTTTATGATTTCCATGATGATACGCTCAATAGCTTTGCAGACCAGGCTAGTCAGGCTTATAGGGTGATAGTTTACAGGGTCTGTTGTGGCATCACCTTTGTGGAGTGGGACCACTGTTGCTGTACGCCATTCCTTGGGTACATATCCTGTAGTAAGGCTGAGATTGAACAGTGACTTTATAAGAGGGTTTAGTAGTTCTTGGAGCTCGTGTAAGACGCAGCCCGGGACACCATCTGGTCCCATTGATGCTGTGTTTTTTGCTTTGGAGAGGGCAGCTTTCACCTGTGCATCTGTGATCTCAGGAAGGCTACACTCTGTTGGGATAGACATTTGCTCTTTTGGCGGGGAAGGGGGGAAGAAGTTTGCACTGAACCTTTCTGCCAGGATGTTGGCAATGTCTGAGGGTTCAGTGTATTTTTTGTCATTTTGCACTAACTCAGAGCATATCTGGGAGTTGCCTCCCAGGTTCCTGACATAACTAAAGAAGGCCTTGTGATTATCTTTAGTGTCTTGTGCAATTTTTCTTTTGAAGCTGGCCTTAGATGATTTTATGAGGGATCGTAGTTTCTTGCTAGTACTGATCAGAGACGCCGTCCCTTTTTGGGATTTTGCTCTATCATGTAGTAGCTTTCTCCTCCTGTTGTATAGCTTATTTATGGCCGGGGTCCACCAGACAGGTCTCCTGCCTTTGGAGGAGTGAGTCTTGGTTTTATTTGGGATAGCATGCTCCATGCATTCCTGTAGGTGTCCATAGAATGCTTTTGTAAAGGAATCTGTGTTTTGGGCCATATTTTCAACTGGCCTGGGGGCTTTGAAGGATTCCACCTTGGTTTTGAGAAGTGTGAAGTTTGCTTTTGAGACGTTCTTCACCGTGGTTTCCTTGGCTAGGGGTGGGGACTGAATATGGATGTCCAGTGAGATTAGTTTATGGTGTGATCTTACCAATGAGGGGTATACCTCTGGTATGGAACATAGAGACCCCATGCTGGTGATGACCAGATCCAATATGTCTTCCCCTCTTGTGGGAGTGGTGACCAGTTGTTCCAGAGCACTTGAGTATATAAATTCTAGGAATCATTGGGCGAGGGTGTTTGGGCTTGAGTAGTTTTCCCAGTCAATGTTTGGGTAGTTGAAGTCACCCAATATAATGGTGTTTGGAGAGACCTTCATATTCTCCAGTGTTCTCAGGAAAGCTGAGTGGGGTTCCTGTGTTTGGGAGGGTGGTCTGTAGCAGGCTACAAACTGAAAGGCAGTTTTGCCCACTGTTAGTTGCACATGGATGGTCTCTGATGCTTTGTGCAGTTCCACTAACCTGGAGGTGTGGGTATTTTTGATAAATATGGATACCCCCCCCTCCTTTTGTGGTTCGGTCCGAGTTTTGGGGCAGAAAAGCATGGTATGAAGTATAATCTGTTAGTGCAGGGGTGTTCTCGGGAGCCTTGAACCAGGTTTCTGTTATTGCACAGATATCAATATTCTCCATACTGAGGAGAGTTTTGAGTGCATGCATCTTGAGGTTTAGACTTCTGGCATGGAGCAGCATTATCCTTAGTTTTTTTTTCTTTGTGTTGTCTATGGAGGTGGGTTTGACTTTTGAGCCTTGACTAAATAAGGCACTATGGGGGAGGTAAGAGCCTTTGCAGTATTTGAAAAGCCAGGGGTGACAGGTGCAAGCCATCCCTAGTGAAACAATGTGGCTTGTCGAGCATGTCATCCCAGGCTGACAGACACTGAATCCCCTTTGAATGACACCAATACTTTAGCCAATTGTTAAAATTGATAATTTTGTCTTTATACTGTGGCATCATTCTTGGTGACTGGCCAGTAAAACTATAGTTTCTAGGCAGTAACCACTCCTACAGGGACAGGCAGGCTGCTCAGTGTTAAACACTGCCACTGGTGAACACAGAAACTTCCCTTTAGTCCAAGCAAGCACTGTCCTCCAAGAAACTTACAAACAATTCAGAACAGCAACTCTGTAACTCAACTTTCTTTTAAATTATAGAAAGTGGGAAAATAGCAGGATTTTTTTGTTTTTTTTTCTTTTTGTTTAAGGATAGCAGATAACACAAGTAGCAAACTACTCAGAACAGTGCAATAAATGACCCCAACACATGTGTGCTAGGTCAGAGGCAGGAAAAATGCAATTTAAGAAAAAACTATTTTAAATTAAGTGCAACACAAAAAATTGCAATAAACAGGCTCTAGGTATGTTCTAAATACTGTTTCTAACACAGATATCAACTTTTGCAATAAAGGAAATGCCGAAAAGTAGGCGGCAATTCAGTTTTTCTAAGAAATAAATCACAAGAAAATACTTGAAATCTCAAAAGTGGCTCCTTTCTTCTCTCAGCATTTTCTCCTCTTGGTAGGTGCTTCAGCAACAACTATCAATCCTGGAAAGATGCCAAAACCATGCGGCTGCAGGGTTTTAAAAGAGAGAGATCAAGGAGTTTGGAATTGACCCAAAATGGCTAATAAAACTGCAGTTTCTAGGCAGTAACCACTCCTACAGGGACAGGCAGTCTGCTCAGTGTTAACCACTTCCACTGGTGAACACAGAGACTTCCCTTTAGCCCAAGAAAGCACTGGCCTCCAAGAAACTTACAAACAGTTCAGAACAGCAACTCTGTAACCAAACTTTCTTTTAAATTATAGAAAGTGGGAAAATAGCAATAATTTTTTTTTTGTTTTTGTTTAAGGCTAGAAGAGACACACAAGTAGCAAACTAGTCAGAACAGTGCAATAAATGACCCCAACACGTGTTTGCTAGGTCAGAGGCAAGAAAAATGCAATTTAAGAAAAAACAATTTTAAATTAAGTGCAACACAAAAAATGAAATAAACAGGCTCTAGGTATGTTCTAAATACTGCTTCTAACACATATATCATCTTTTGCAATCAAGGAAATGCCGAAAAGTATGTGGCAATGCAGTTTTTCTAACAAATAAATCACAAGAAAATACTTAAAATCTCAAAAGTGGCTCCTTTCTTCTCTCAACGTTTTCTTCTCTTGGAAGGTGCTTCAGAAACAACTATCAAGCCTGGAAAGATGCCAAAACCATGCGGTTGCAGGGTTTTAAGAGAGAGATCAAGGAGTTTGGAATTGACCCAAAATGGCCATTAGAACTACAGTTTATAGGCAGTAACAACTCCTACAGGGACAGGCAGGCTGCTCAGTGTTAACCACTGCCACTGGTGAGCACAGAGACTTCCCTTTAGCTCAAGTAAGCACTGGCCTCCAAAAAACTTACAAATGGTTCAGAACAGCAACTCTGTAACTGAACTTTCTTTTAAATTATAAAAAGTGGGAAAATAGCAAGATTTTCTTGTTTTTTGTTTTTTTTTAAGGATAGCAGAGACACAAGTAGCAAACTAGTCAGAAAGTGCAATAAATAAGCCCAACACGTGTGTGCTAGGCACAGGTAGGAAAAATGCAATTTAAGAAAAAACGATTTTAAATTAAGTGCAACACAAAAAAACACAATAAACAGGTTCTAAGTATGTTCTAAATACTCCTTCTAACACAGATATCAACTTTTGCAATCAAGGAAATGCCGAAATGTAGGAGGCAATGCAGTTTTTCTAAGAAATAAATAACAACAAAATACTTAAAATCTCAAAAGTGGCTCCTTTCTTCTCTCAGCATTTTCTCCTCTTGGTAGGTGCTTCAGCAACAACTATCAAGCCTGGAAAGATGCCAAAACCATGCGGCTGCAGGGTTTTATGAGAGAGAGAGATCAAGGAGTTTGGAATTGACCCAAAATGGCTAATAAAACTAAACTTTCTAGGCAGTAACCACTCCTACAGGGACAGGCAGTCTGCTCAGTGTTAACCACTGCCACTGGTGAACACAGAGACTTCCCTTTAGCCCAAGCAAGCACTGGCCTCCAAGAAACTTACAAACAGTTCAGAACAGCAACTCTGTATCCAAACTCTCTTTTAAATTATAGAAAGTGGGAAAATAGCAACATTTTTTTGTTTTTTTGTTTTTGTTTAAGGATAGCAGAGATACACAAGTAGCAAACTAGTCAGAACAGTGCAATAAATGACCCCAACATGTGTTTGCTAGGGCAGAGGCAGGAAAAAATGCAATTTAAGAAAAAACAATTTTAAATTAAGTGCAAGACAAAAATTGCAATAAGCAGGCTCTAGGTATGTTCTAAATACTGTTTCTAACACAGATATCAACTTTTGCAATTAAGAAAATGCTGTAAAGTAGGCGGCAATGCAGTTTTTCTAAGAAATAAATCACAAGAAAATGCTTAAAATCTCAAAAGTGGCTCCTTTCTGCTCTCAGCATTTTCTCCTCTTGGTAGATGCTTCAGCAACAACTATCAAGCCTGCAAAGATGCCAAAACCACGTGGCTGCAGGGTTTTAAGAGAGAGAGAGATCAAGGAGTTTGGAATTGACCCAAAATGACTAGTAAAACTTCAGCTTCTAGGCACTAACCACTCCTACAGGGACAGGCAGGCTGCTCAGTGTTAACCATTGCCACTGGTGAACACAGAGACTTCCCTTTAGCCCAAGCAAGCACTGGCCTCCTAGAAACTTACCAACAGTTCAGAACAGCAACTCTGTAACCAAACCTTCTTTTAAATTATAGAAAGTGGGAAAATAGCAAGATTGTTTTGTTTTTTTTTGTATTTGTTTAAGGATAGCAGAGAAACACAAGAGGCAAACTACTCAGAACAGTGCAATAAATGACCCCAACATGTGTGTGCTAGATCAGAGGTAGGAAAAATGAAATTTAAGAAAAAACGATTTTAAATTAAGTGCAACACAAAAAATACAATAAACAGGCTCTATGTATGTTCGAAATACTGTTTCTAAAACAGATATCCACTTTTACAATCAAGAAAATGCCGAAAAGTAGGCGGCAATGCAGTTCTTCTAAGAAATAAATCACAAGAAAATACTTAAAATCTCAAAAGTGGCTCCTTTCTTCTCTCAGCATTTTCTCCTCTTGGTAGATGCTTCAGCAACAACTATGAATCCTGGAAAGATGCCAAAACCACGCGGCTGCAGTGTTTTATGAGAGAGAGAAATCAAGGAGTTTGGAATTGACCCAAAATGTCCAGTAAAACTAAAGTTTCTAGGTAGTAACCACTCCTACAGGCACAGGCAGGCTGCTCAGTGTTAACCATTGCCACTGGTGAACACAGAGACTTCCCTTTAGCCCAGTCAGGCACTGGCCTCCAAGAAACTTACAAATAGTTCAGAACAGCAACTCTACAACCAAACTTTATTTTAAATTATAGAAAGTGGGAAATTAGATAGATTTTTTTGTTTTTGTTTAAGGATAGCAGAGACACACAAGTAGCAAACTAGTCAGAACAGTGCAATAAATGACCCCAACACATGTGTGCTAGGTCAGAGGCAGGAAAAATGCAATTTAAGAAAAAACGATTTTAAATTAAGTGCAACACAATAAATGCAATAAACGGGCTCCAGGTATGTTCTAAATACTGTTTAAAACACAGATATCAACATTTGCAATCAAGAAAATGCCGATAAGCAGGTGGCAATGCAGTTTTTCTAAGAAATAAATCACAACAAAATACTTAAAATCTCAAAAGTGGCTCCTTTCTTCTCTCAGCATTTTCTCCTCTTCATAAGTGCTTCAGCAACAACTATCAAGCCTGGAAAGATGCCAAAACCATGCGGCTGCAGGGTTTTAAGAGAGAGAGATCAAGGAGTTTGGAATTGACCCAAAATGGCCAATAAAACTACAGTTTCTAGGCAGTAACCACTCCTACAGGGACAGGCAGGCTGCTCAGTGTTAACCACTGCCACTGGTGAACACAGAGACTTCCCTTTAGCCCAAGCAAGCACTGGCCTCCAAGAAACTTACAAACAGTTCAGAACAGCAACTCTGTAACTGAACTTTCTTTTAAATTATAGAAAGTGGGAAAATAGCAAGATTTTTTTTTTGTTTTGTTTAAGGATAGCAGAGACACACAAGTAGCAAACTAGTCAGAACAGTGCAATAAATGACCCCAACACGTGTGTGCTAGGTCAGAGGCAGGAAAAATGCAATTTAAGAAAAAACAATTTTAAATTAAGTGCAACACAAAAAATGCAATAAACAGGCTCTAGGTATGTTCTAAATACTGTTTCTAACACAGATATCAACTTTTGCAATCAAGAAAATGCCAAAAAGTAGGCAGCAATGCAGTTTTTCTAAGAAATAAATCACAAGAAAATACTTAAAATCTCAAAAGTGGCTCCTTTCTTCTCTCAGCGTTTTCTCCTCTTGGTAGGTGCTTCAGCAACAACTATGAAGCCTGGAAAGATGCCAAAACCACACGGCTGCAGGGTTTTAAGAGAGAGAGATCAAGGAGTTTGGAATTGACCCAAAATGGCCAATAAAACTACAGTTTCTAGGCAGTAACCACTCCTACAGGGACAGGCAGGCTGCTCAGTGTTAACCACTGCCACTGGTGAACACAGAGACTTCCCTTTAGCCCATACAAGCACTGGCCTCCAAGAAACTTACAAACAGTTCAGAACAGCAACTCTGTAACTGAACTTTCTTTTAAATTATAGAAAGTGGGAAAATAGCAAGATTTTTTTGTTTTTTTTTTTTGTTTAAGGATAGCAGAGAAACACAAGTAGCAAACTAATCAGAACAGTGCAATAAATGACCCCAACACATGTGTGCTAGGTCAGAGGTAGGAAAAATGCAATTTAAGAAAAAACTATTTTAAATTAAGTGCAACACAAAAAATGCAATAAACAGGCTCTAGGTATGTTCTAAATAGTGTTTCTAACACAGATATCAAACTTTTGCAATTAAGAAAATTCTGTAAAGTAGGCTGCAATGCAGTTTTTCTGAGAAATAAATCACAAGAAAATACTTAAAATCTCAAAAGTGGCTCCTTTCTTCTCTCAGCATTTTCTCCTCTTGGTAGGTGCTTCAGCAGCAACTATCAAGCCTGGAAAGATGCCAAAACAACACGGCTGCAGTGTTTTAAGAGTGAGAGATCAAGGAGTTTGGAATTGACCCAAAATGGCCAATAAAACTACAGTTTCTAGGCAGTAACCACTCCTACAGGGACAGGCAGGCTGCTCAGTGTTAACCACTGCCACTGCTGAACACAGCAACTTCCCTTTAGCCCAAGCAAGCACTGGCCTCCAAGAAACTTGCAAACAGTTCAGAACAGCAACTCTGTAACCAAACTTTCTTTTAAATTATAGAAAGTGGGAAAATATCAAGATTCTTTTGTTTTTTTGTTTTTGTTTAAGGATAGCAGAGACATACAAGTAGCAAACTAGTCAGAACAGTGCAATAAATGACCCCAACACTTGTGTGCTAGGTGAGAGGCAGGAAAAAATGCATTTTAAGAAAAAACAATTTTAAATTAAGTGCAACACAAAAAATGCAATAAACAGGCTCTAGGTATGTTCTAAATACTGTTTAAAACACAGATATCAACTTTTGCAATCAGGAAAATGCCGAAAAGTAGACGGCAATGCAGTTTTTCTAAGAAATAAATCACAACAAAATACTTAAAATCTCAAAAGTGGCTCCTTTCTTCTCTCAGCATTTTCTCCTCTTCGTAGGTGCTTCAGCAACAACTATCAAGCCTGGAAAGATGCCAAAACCACGGCTGCAGTGTTTTAAGAGTGAGATATCCAGGAGTTTGGAATTGACCCAAAATGGCCAATAAAACTACAGTTTCTAGGCAGTAACCACTCCTACAGGGACAGGCAGGCTGCTCAGTGTTAACCACTGCCACTGGTGAACACAGAGACTTCCCTTTAGCCCAAGCAAGCACTGGCCTCCAAGAAACTTACAAATGGTTCAGAACAGCAACTCTGTAACTGAACTTTCTTTTAAATTATAAAAAGTGGGAAAATAGCAAGATTTTTTTTTGTTTTTGTTTAAGGATAGCAGAGACACACAAGTAGCAAACTAATCAGAACAGTGCAATAAATGACCCCGACAAGTGTGTGCTAGGTCAGATGCAGGAAAAATGTAATTGAAGAAAAAACGATTTTAAATTAAGTGCAACACAAAAAATGCAATAAACAGGCTCTAGGTATGTTCTAAATACTGTTTCTAACACAGATATCAACTTTTGCAATCAAGAAAATGCCATAAAGTAGGCGGCAATGCAGTTTTTCTAAGAAATAAATCACAAGAAAATACTTAAAATCTCAAAAGTGGAGCCTTTCTTCTCTCAGCGTTTTCTCCTCTTAGTAGGTGCTTCAGCAACAACTATGAAGCCTGGAAAGATACCAAAACCACGCGGCTGCAGGGTTTTATGAGAGAGAGAGATCAAGGAGTTTGGAATTGACCTAAAATGGCCAGTAAAACTACACTTTCTAGGCAGTAACCACTCCTACAGGGACAGGCAGGCTGCTCAGTGTTAACCACTGCCACTGGTGAACACAGAGACTTCCCTTTAGCCCAAGCAAGCACTGGCCTCCAAGAAACTTACAAATAGTTCAGAACAACAACTCTGTAACTGAACTTTCATTTAAATTATAGAAAGTGGGAAAATAGCAAGATTTTTTTGTTTTTTTGATTTTGTTTAAGGATAGCAGAGACACACAAGTAGCAAACTAATCAGAACAGTGCAATAAATGACCCCAACACATGTGTGCTAGGTCAGAGGCAGGAAAAATGCAATTTAAGAAAAAACTATTTTAAATTAAGTGCAACACAAAAATGCAGTAAACAGGCTCTAGGTATGTTCTAAATACTGTTTCTAACACAGATATCAACTTTTGCAATCAAGAAAATGCCAAAAAGTAGGCGGCAATGCAGTTTTTCTAAGAAATAAATCACAAGAAAATACTTAAAATCTCAAAAGTGGCTCCTTTCTTCTCTCAGCGTTTTCTCCTCTTGGTAGGTGCTTCAGCAACAACTATCAAGCCTGGAAAGATGCCAAAACCACGCTGCTGCAGGGTTTTAAGAGAGAGAGATCAAGGAGTTTGGAATTGACCCAAAATGGCCAGTAAAACTACAGTTTCTAGGCAGTAACCACTCCTACAGGGACAGGCAGGCTGCTCAGTGTTAACCACTGCCACTGTTGAACACAGAGACTTCCCTTTAGCCCAAGCAAGCACTGGCCTCCAAGAAACTTACAAACAGTTCAGAACAAAAACTCTGTAACCAAACTTTCTTTTAAATTATAGAAAGTGGGAAAATAGCAAGATTTTTTGTTTTTTTGTTTTTGTTTAAGGATAGCAGAGACACACAAGTAGCAAACTAGTCAGAACAGTGCAATAAATGACCCCAACACGTGAGTGCTAGGTCAGAGACAGGAAACATGCAATTTAAGAAAAAACTGTTTTAAATTAAGTGCAACACGAAAAATACAGTAAACAGGCTCTAGGTATGTTCTAAATATTGTTTCTAACCCAGATATCAACTTTTGCAATCAACAAAACGCTGAAATGTAGGCTGCAATGCAGTTTTTCGAAGAAATAAAGCACAAGAAAATACTTAAAATCTCAAATGTGGCTCCTTTCTTCTCTCAGCATTTTCTCCTCTTGGTAGGTGCTTCAGCAGCAACTATCAAGCCTGGAAAGACGTCAAAACGATATGGCTACAGGGTTTTAAGAGAGAGATCAAGGAGTTTGGAATTGACCCAAAATGGCCAATAAAACTACAGTTTCTAGGCAGTAACCACTCCTACAGGGACAGGCAGTCTGCTCAGTGTTAACCACTGCCACTGGTGAACACAGAGACTTCTCTATAGCCAAAGCAAGCACTGGCCTCCAAGAAACTTACAAATGGTTCAGAACAGCAACTCTGTAACTAAACATTCTTTTAAATTATAAAAAGGGGGAAAATAGCAATATTTTTTGTTATTTGTTTTTGTTTAAGGATAGCAGAGACACACAAGTAGCAAACTAATCAGAACAGTGCAATAAATGACCCCGACAAGTGTGTGCAAGGTCAGAGGTAGGAAAAATGTAATTGAAGAAAAAACTATTTTAAATTAAGTGCAACACAAAAAATGCAATAAAGAGGCTCTAGGTATGTTCTAAATACTGTTTCTAACACAGATATCAACTTTTGCAATCAAGAAAATGCTGTACAGTAGGTGGCAATGCAGTTTTTCTAAGAAATAAATCACAAGAAAATACTTAAAATCTCAAAAGTGGCGCCTTTCTTCTCTCAGCATTTTCTCCTCTTGGTAGGTGCTTCAGCAACTACTATGAAGCCTGGAAAGATACCAAAACCATGCGGCTGCAGGGTTTTATGAGAGAGAGAGATCAAGGAGTTTGGAATTGACCTAAAATGGCCAGTAAAACTACAGTTTCTAGGCAGTAACCACTCCTACAGGGAAAGGCAGGCTGCTCAGTGTTAACCACTGCCACTGGTGAATACAGAGACTTCCCTTTAGCCCAAGCAAGCACTGGCCTCCAAGAAACTTACAAATAGTTCAGAACAGCAACTCTGTAACTGAACTTTCTTTTAAATTATAAAAAGTGGGAAAATAGCAAGATGTTTTTGTTTTTTGTTTTTGTTTAAGGATAGCAGAGACACACAAGTAGCAAACTAGTCAGAACAGTGCAATAAATGACCCCAACATGTGTGTGCTAGGTCAGAGGTAGGAAAAAATGCAATTTAAGAAATAACGATTTTAAATTAAGTGCAACACAAAAAATGCAATAAACAGGCTCTATGTATGTTCTAAATACTATTTCTAACACAGATATCAACTTTTGCAATCAAGAAAATACCAAAAAGTAGGCGGCAATGCAGTTTTTCTAAGAAATAAATCACAAAAAAATACTTAAAATCTCAAAAGTGTCTCCTTTCCTCTCTCAGCATTTTCTCCTCTTGGTAGATGCTTCAGCAACAACTATGAATCCTGGAAAGATGCCAAAACCACGCGGCTGCAGGGTTTTATGAGAGAGAGAGAGAGATCAAGGAGTTTGGAATTGACCCAAAATGGCCAGTAAAACTACAGTTTCTAGGCAGTAACCACTCCTACAGGGACAGGCAGGCTGCTCAGTGTTAACCATTACCACCGGTGAACACAGAGACTTCTCTTTAGCCCAAGCAAGCACTGGCCTCCAAGAAACTTACAAACAGTTCAGAACAGCAACTCTACAACCAAACTTTATTTTAAATTATAGAAAGTGAGAAATTACATAGATTTTTTTGTTGTTTTGTTTTTGTTTAAGGATAGCAGAGACACACAAGTAGCAAACTAGTCAAAACAGTGCAATAAATGACCCCAACACGTGTGCTAGGTGACAGGCAGGAAAAATGCAATTTAAGAAAAAATGGTTTTAAATTAAGTGCAACACAAAAAATGCAATAAACAGGCTCTAAGTATGTTCCAAATACTGTTTCTAACACAGATATCAACTTTTGCAATCAAGAAAATGTTGAAAAGTAGGCGGCAATGCAGATTTTCTAAGAAATAAATCTCAAGAAAATACTTAAAATCTCAAAAGTGGCTCCTTTCTTCTCTCAGCATTTTCTCCTCTTGGTAGGTGCTTCAGCAGCAACTATCAAGCCTGGAAAGATGCTAAAACCACGCGGCTGCAGTGTTTTAAGAGTGAGAGATCAAGGAGTTTGGAATTTACCCAAAATGGCCAATACAATTACCATTTTTAGGCAGTAAACACTCCTACAGGGACAGGCTGGCTGCTCAGTGTTAACCACTGCCACTGGTGAACACAGAGACCTTTTAGTTATGTACTTACCATAACGTTGGATGTATGGGATCCATCTCGCCTACATTCATAACTGATGGGTTCAGAGCCAATCCGTCGGCTCCGACTCGGCCACTATACACTAGAACGAAGTCTCTCATTGGCTGGGCTACCCCTTATCCCATAATGCACCACCACTGCTTCCCCAGATCTTGTTTGTTCGCTTTCATACATACATACAGGTACAGAACACATACCAATAACTGTAACCAACTAGAGCCCTTCCAGAGGAGAGCTCAGCAAGACCAATGTTTCCTCCAAATCCAAAAGGTAGTGGGAAGGAGGGTGGGTATGTATGAATGTAGGCGAGATGGATCCCATACATCCAAAGTTATGGTAAGTACATAACTAAAATATGTAATGGGATCCTATCTCGCCTATATTCATAACTGATGGGACAGCGTCCCTAGCACCTGAAAACCCCGAGTGGCTAACTGGAACACACTCCTGAGAACTGCGGAACAAAATGAAGCTCTGTCTCGGGAAGCCACATCAAGCTTGTAATGAGAAATGAAGGTGTGCAGAGAAGACCAAGTAGCAGCCGCACAAATATCATCTATTGAAACTTTGGAATGAAAAGCTACAGAGGTGGCCATAGCCCTGGTAGAATGAGCTTTGATTGGGAAAGGCAACTCTCTGCCTGACTGGGAATAAATGAAAGAGATGCAATCCTTAATCCATTTGGCAATTGTGGCTTTGGCAACTGGAAGACCTAACCTATTCTCCGCAAAGGACACAAACAGTTGGTCAGAGTTTCAAGTCTGAGTGGTCCTATCCAAGTAAAAACGCAGTTGCCTTTGAACATCCAACTAGTGGAAGGTATATTCTGCTCTATTGGAAAAATTTGGAAAGAATACTGGGAGCTCCAATGATTGCTGAATGCATAAAGGGGATGCTACCTTAGGCAAAAAGGATGGATTCAATCTAAGGGAAACTCTGTCTTTGTGAAAGATCAAATAAGGAGGGGAAGAAAAGAGATCCTGAAGCTCTGAAACACGCTTAGCAGAAGTTATTGCCACTAGAAAGGCAGTTTTCCACGACAGGAATTTTATATCACAAGTGGCTGCTGGCTCAAAGGGACAGGCAGTTAAGGAGGCCAGAACCAAATTTAAGTCCCAAGGGGGCACGGGATGAGCCATAGGAGGCCTGAGGAGCCAGGCTCCCTTAAGAAAGGACTTTCAAAGTCTGTTAGCCATTAAAGAAGGCTCTATAGCAACATGAAAATTAGATATAGCCGCCAGTTGAACTTTAAGTGTGGAGACTGAAGAGCCAGAATGAAATAATGAAGCTAGAAATTCCAAGACCTGCGGAACTGGGGCCGTAAGGGGATCAATGCCTCACTGCTGGGCCCAACAAGAAAACCTTTTCCATTTGCTGGAATACAGCTTAACGGTAGACGGCTTGTGGGAAGAAGACAAGATGTGCATCACTTCCGAAGAAAGAGAAAGATCTCTAACTAAGGATGGAAGTGGAGTAACCAAGTAGCCAGTCGCAGTGACCGGAGGGACGGATGAGAGAGACCCCATGGATTGGATAACAGATCCGGCACTGGGTCCAGAATGCAAGGGCCCTGTACTGTATACTTCTGAAGAAAAGGGAACCAAACCTGACGGGGCCAATGTGGGGCGACCAAAATCATGTGGCACCCAACATGAAGAGCCTTCTGAATCACCCTCGGGAGAAGGGGAATCGGGGGAAGGCATACAGCAGACCCGGGGGCCAATTGTGGGCTAGAGCATCCCTGAAAGACTGTCCCTGAGAGGGTGTCAGAGTGAAGAACTCTCTGCACCTCACATTGTTGGGGCTGCCGAACAAGTCGCAACAAGGGAGGCCCCATTTGGCGAAGGTCTGCACAGCCACTCTGTTGTTGAAGGACCACTCGTGGGGCAACAGGAGAGTCCTGCTGAGCCTATCTGCAATCACATTGGCTTTTCCCGGAATGTGCGTGGCTACTAAGAAATGCCGAGAGGCTATGGCCCAGCACCATACTCTCATGGCCTCCTTGCAAAGGGGGTAGGACCTGGTTCTGCCCTGCTTGTTTATGTGCCAAACTACTGACATGTTGTCGGATAGAATCGCAATAGTATCTTTGGGGAGAGCATGATGGAGTGCTTGTAAAACCAGAAGCACCGCTCTCATTTCCAGGATATTGATGTGAAGGTGCACTTCGCAATCCTGCCAAGTGCTTTGAACAGACCTGTCCAGATAATGACCCCCCCACCCTATCTGGGAGGCGTCCGTGGTCACTGTGGCAACAGGGGGCTGAAGGGCAAAAGGACGCCCCGGTCCAGGTTGGACTGACATAGCCACCAACGGAGGTCCCAACGACAACTGTCCGTAATCAGAACTAGGTGGTTCAGGGGGAGTTCTTGGTATGACCATTGAACCGATAATAGCCATTGCAGCACCCGCATGTGCAGCCTGGATAATGGTACTAGGAGGATAGTTGCAGCCATCGAACCCAATAACTGAAGAATTTGTCTGGCAGGAACTCGAGATTTGGGTAACAAATTTAGAACCTGTGATTGTAGAATCTGAATTCTCTCTGATGGCAAAAATGCCCGCATCCTTTCTGTGTCTAACTCTGCGCCTATAAAGGTGATACGCTGAGATGGCCGCAGCACAGATTTTTTCCAATTGAAAGTGATTCCTAGCGAGAGACCCAAGGTTACTGTGGCCATCAGCGCTCGAATCAGTAGATGCTTGGAGGTGGCAGTGAGGAGCCAGTCGTCGAGATAGGGAAACACCTGGAATCCGCGACTTCTCAGGTGAGCTGCCACCACTGCCAGACACTTGGTAAACACCCTGGGGGCTGTGGTGAGACCAAAGGGCAGTTCACGAAATTGGAAATGACTGGTTCCTAGGCAGAAGCGTAAATAACTCCTGGACTCCTGACATATCAATATGTGATAGTAAGCGTCCTTGAGGTCTATGGAGCACATCCAGACATCCTTCTCCAATAACGGGAGAATGGACTGAAAGGTGACCATCCGGAACTTGGACTTCTTCACAAAACGATTCAAAAGGCTGAAGTCCAAAATGGGCCTTATGTCCCCTGTCTTTTTTGGCACCAAAAATAATCTTGAGTAAGTTCCTGATCCGATCTGGTCGGCGGGGATGGGCTGGATGACCCCTTTGCTTAGCAGCTTTGAAACTTCTACGGCTGCCAGATCCCATTGACTGGGTGGCACGTCTGGGATTCTCCTTGTAGGAGGAGGGGTCTTGAAAAAGCGGATGAGGTAACCTCCGGTTACAATGCGAAGCACCCACTGATCCTTTGTTATTGATTCCCAAGCCTGTGGGTGTTTCACAAAATGACCCCCGACCGGCTCTGGAGAAGCACAGCCGGGCCACATCCTAGGGACGTTGAGGGTAGGAGGAACTACGAAAGGAGTTGCGGTCTCCAGAGTTACGGGGGCCTCTGCCACCTCTAGGGCGGCGTCTTCCTGAATTTCCCCCCCTGCCTCTGGAGGGGGGATCACTAGGTGGAGTAGAGAAAACCGTTTGGGCTTTTTTCAACCACATTTTCCCTCCTCTCTGGCCCTTGGGATAAGGTCTAGAGGGAGCGGAAAAACGGGCCCCAACGGCAGTCAAGGTCTTTCCCTCCTGCTCGCACCGAGTAAGCGTGTCCTTCACCTTGGGTCCAAACAAGGAAGACCCATCAAAGGGGGCGTCGGCAAAGGAAGACTTAAAGGCCTCCGCGAATGGACACAAGCGTAGCCAGGCTTGTCTCCTAAGAGCCACTCCTGTGCCCGCTGCTCTACTCGCCCCCTCGGCTGCATAAGAAATGAGCCTCATGGACGAGTTAACAATGGAAGTTAGGGTAGTCATCTGGGTGCCTACAGTCTGTGCTAACTCCTCAGGAAAGTTACCCACAAGGGACTCTCCTAACTCCTTGAGGAGGTCCCTTTGGAGCCTTGTAAAGTGACAAAGATAGTTCAGCGACCGCATGATAAAGGTTGCTGAAGAAAGGGTACACTTCCCGTACCTATCCATGCTCCTAGAATCCTTATTAGGAGGATGAATAGACGTCGAAGCCTCTGCCACGTCCTGCTGAGTGGCAGATGCCACCACCATAGCATCAACTGCAACGCCCTTAGTAAGGAATTCCTTCTGGGGGGGAGCTGAAAGGAACTTATTGGGCCTGGCAGGCACCGGTTCCGCCATGTCAGGATGTTCCCACACCCTCCGAGAGATTAGGTCCAATAGCTCATCGAAGGGTGGAGACACCCAGGAGGAGGAGGGCTGGGCCCCGAAGGCCTTGAGGAAAACTGACTCCTCAGCGGTAGGGGCTTTGGATTGCCAATCGCCTCTCTGTCTCAAAATCTCAAGGATATCCAAGAAAGAGACATCATCCGAGGACGATTTAGGGGACCCTTCCGCATCCTCGAGGTCAGTATCTGAAGTGACAGATTCATCTTGGGAATCAACGTGCTTCCTCTTACACTGTTTCTTCCTTGGGGGTTCATCTGAAGCAGACTCAGAAGGACCCCCCGGAAGAAGGGGAACCCCCCAAGGGGGTATCCTCAGGCCCTGGGGCCCCACTGTCATGGGAAAGAATGTCTCCAGAGGTACCAGTACCCAGAACTTGGGATGGAGAGGTAGAAACCTGCTGAACCGGCAAGGTCATGGCCAGCTCACTCCTCATGGCCTCAAAAGCAGGCCCTCCAGACTCCGCGGAGGGCACTTGCTGAGGGACCACGGAGGTACCGGGAATGCCTGCGGCAGTTGCTCCGAGGGGAAGACTGGGCATTGAAGAGGCGAGCTCTACAGTGTTACCCTCGGCCCCCGCCGAGGAAGACCCGGTACCAAACCCTGACACCGAGGACAGGGTAGGAATGAAAGTAGGAGCAGAAAAACTCTGAGTGAGTCCCTGCTCCGACTGGACGATTCCGCTCCGTTCTACCTGCACCAACTCCAACGTCTCCAAGGGGGTCGGAGGAGGAATCAAGTGTATGGGAGGTGGAGTCGGCTCCGAAGCCGTGTGGGCCGGAGCCGAGATCATTTTAGTAAAGGCTGGGGACTGGAACAGCCTCTGGATAACCCTATCCAAATCCTAGTCAAAAACGACCCAAAGATCAAGAAAACTCACTTAGCTCCAGCCAAGTCGAGACCACATCCATCTTGAAAAGCGGCAAACGAGATCTGGGGAAGGACTGGTGGTGCATTATGGGATAAGGGGTAGCCTAGCCAATGAGAGACTTCGTTCTAGTGAATAGTGGTCGAGTCGGAGCCGACGGATCGGCTCCGAAACCATCAGTTATGAATGTAGGCGAGATAGGATCCCATTACATCTCCCTTTAGCCCAAGCAAGCACTGGCCTCCAAGAAACTTACAAACAGTTCAGAACAGCAACTCTGTAACCAAACTTTCTTTTAAATTATAGAAAGTGGGAAAATAGCAAGATTTTTTTGTTTTTTTGTTTTTGTTTAAGGATAGCAGAGACACACAAGTAGCAAACTACTCAGAACAGTGCAATAAATGACCCCAACATGTGTGTGCTAGGTCAGAGGTAGGAAAAATGCAATTTAAGAAAAAACTATTTTAAATTAAGCGCAACACAAAAAATGCAATAAACAGGCTCTATGTATGTTCTAAATACTGTTTCTAACACAGATATCAACTTTTGCAATCAGGAAAATGCCGAAAAGTAGGCGGAAATGCAGGTTTTCTAAGAAATAAATCACAAGAAAATACTTAAAATCTCAAAAGTGGCTCCTTTCCTCTCTCAGCACTTTCTCCTCTTGGTAGATACTTCAGCAACAACTATGAATCCTGGAAATATGCCAAAACCATGCGGCTGCAGGGTTTTATGAGAAAGACAGAAAAAGGAGTTTGGAATTGACCCAAAATGTCCAGTAAAACTACAGTTTCTAGGCAGTAACCACTCCTACAGGGACAGGCAGGCTGCTCAGTGTTAACCATTGACACTGGTGAACACAGAGACTTCCCTTTAGCCCAAGCAAGCACTGGCCTCCAAGAAACTTACAAACAGTTCAGAACAGCAACTCTACAACCAAACTTTATTTTAAATTATAGAAAGTGGGAAATTACATAGATGTTTTTTTTTTTTTTTGTTTTTGTTTAAGGATAGCAGAGACACACAAGTAGCAAACTAGTCAAAACAGTGCAATAAATGACCCCAACACATGTGTGCTAGGTGAGAGGCAGGAAAAATGCAATTTAAGAAAAAACGATTTTAAATTAAGTGCAACACAAAAAATGCAATAAACAGGCTCTAGGTATGTTCTAAATACTGTTTAAAACACAGATATCAACTTTTGCAATCAGGAAAATGCCGAAAAGTAGACGGCAATGCAGTTTTTCTAAGAACAAAAGCACAAGATAATACTTAAAAATCTCAAAAGTGGCTCCTTTCTTCTCTCGGCATTTTCTCCTCTTGGTAGGTGCTTCAGCAACAACTGTCAAGCCTGGAAAGATGCCAAAACCATGTGGCTGCAGGGTTTTAAGAGAGAAAGGTCAAAGGAGTTTGGAATTGACCCAAAATGGCCAATAAAACTACAGATTCTAGGCAGTAACCACTCCTACAGGGACAGGAAGGCTGCTCAGTGTTAACCACTGCCACTGGTGAACACAGAGACTTCCCTTTAGCCCAAGCAAGCACTGGCCTCCAAGAAACTTGCAAATGGTTCAGAACAGCAACTCTGTAACTGAACTTTCTTTTAATTTATAGAAAGTGGGGAAAATAGCAAGAATGTTTTGTTTTTTTTTTTGTTTTTGTTTAAGGATAGCAGAGACACACAAGTAGCAAACTAGTCAGAACAGTGCAATAAATGACCCCAACACGTGTGCTAGGTCAGAGGCAGGAAAAATGCAATTTAAGAAAAAACAATTTTAAATTAGGTGCAACACAAAATAAATGCAATAAACAGGCTCTAGGTATGTTCTAAATACTGCTTCTTACACAGATATCAACTTTGGCAATCAAGAAAACACCGTAAAGTAGGCGGCAATGCAGTTTTTCTAATAAATAAATCACAAGAAAATACTTAAAATCTCAAAAGTGGCTCCTTTCTTCTCTCAGCGTTTTCTCCTCTTGGTAGGTGCTTCAGCAACAACTATCAAGCCTGAAAGATGCCAAAACCAAGTGGCTGCAGGGTTTTAAGAGAGAGAGATCAAAGAGTTTGGAATTGACCCAAAATGGCCAATAAAACTACAGTTTCTAGGCAGTAACCACTCCTACAGGGACAGGCAGGCTGCTCAGTGTTAACCACTGCCACTGGTGAACACAGAGACTTCCCTTTAGCCCAAGCAAGCACTGGCCTCCAAGAAACTTACAAATGGTTCAGAACAGCAACTCTGTAACCAAACTTTCTTTTAATTTATAGAAAGTGGGAAAATAGCAAGATTTTTTTGTTTTTGTTTAAGGATAGCAGAGGCACACAAGTAGCAAACTAGTCAGAACAGTGCAATAAATGACCCCAACATGTGTGTGCTAGGTCAGAGGCAGGAAAAATGCAATTTAAGAAAAAATGATTTTAAATTAAGTGCAACACAAAAAATGCAATAAACAGGCTCTAGGTATGTTCTAAATACTGTTTCTAACACAGATATCAACATTTGCAATAATGAAAATGCCGAAAAGTAGGCGGCAATGCAGTTTTACTAAGAAATAAATCACAAGAAAATACTTAAAATTTCAAAAGTGGCTCCTTTCTTCTATCAGTATTTTCTCCTCTTGGTAGGTGCTTCAGCAACAACTATCAAGCCTGGAAAGATGCCAAAACCTCGCGGCTGCAGGGTTTTAAGAGAGAGAGAGAGATCAAGGAGTTTGGACTTAAGCCAAAATGGCCAATAAAACTACAGTTTCTAGGCAGTAACCACTCCTACAGGGATAGGCAGGCTGCTCAGTGTTAACAACTGCCACTGGTGAACACAGAGATGTCCCTTTAGCCCAAACAATCACTGGCCTCCAAGAAACTTACAAACAGTTCAGAACAGCAACTCTGTAAATGAACTTTCCTTTAAATTATAGAAAGTGGGAAAATAGCAAGATTTTTTTTTTTTTTTTTTAAAGATAGCAGAGACACACAAGTCGCAAACTAGTCAGAACAGTGCAATAAATGACCCCAACACATGTGTGCTAGGTCAGAGGTAGGAAAAATGCAATTTAAGAAAAAACAATTTTAAATTAAGTGCAACACAAAAAATGCAATAAATGGGCTCTATGTATGTTCTAAATACTCTTTCTAACACAGATATCAACTTTTGCAATAAAGAAAACACCGTAAAGTAGCCGGCAATGCAGTTTTTATAAGAAATAAATCACAAGAAAATACTAAAAGTCTCAAAAGTGGCTCATTTCTTCTCTCAGCATTTTCTCGTCTTGGTAGGTGCTTCAGCAACAACAATCAAGCCTGGAAATATGCCAAAACCACGTGGCTGCAGCGTTTGATGAGAGAGAGAAAGAGATCAAGGAGTTTGGAATTGATGCAAAATGGCCAGTAAAACTACAGTTTCTAGGCAGTAACCACTCCTACAGGGCAGGCAGGCTGCTCAGTGTTAACCACTGCCAATATGAACACAGAGACTTCCCTTTAGCCCAAGCAAGCACTGGCCTCCAAGAAACTTAAGAATAGTTCAGAACAGCAACTCTGTAACTGAACTTTCTTTTAAATTATAGAAGTGGGAAAATAGCAAGATTTTTTTGTTTTTGTTTCTGTTTAAGGATAGCAGAGACACACAAGGAGCAAACTAGTCAGAACAGTGCAATAAATGACCCCAACACATGTGGGCTAGGACAGAGGCAGTAAAAATGCAATTTAAGAAAAAATGATTTTAAATTAAGTGCAACACAACAAATGCAATAAACAAGCTCTAGGTATGTTCTAAATACTGTTTCTAACACAGATATCAACTTTTGCAATCATGAAAATGCCAAAAAGTAGGTGGCAATGCAGTTTTTCTAAGAAATAAATCACAAAAAAATACTTAAAGTCTCAAAAGTGGCTCCTTTATTCTCTCAGCGTTTTCTACTAGTGGTAGGTGCTTCAGCAACAACTATCAAGCCTGGAAAGACACCAAAACCACACGGCTGCAGGGTTTTAAGAGATAGAGTTCAAGGAGTTGGAAATTGACCCAAAATGTCCAATAAAACTAAAGTTTCTAGGCAGTAACCACTCCTACAGGGACAGACAGGCTGCTCAGTCTTAACCACTGCCACAGAGACTTTCCTTTAGCCCAAGCAAGCACTGGCCTCCAAGAAACTTACAAATGGTTCAAAACAGCAACTCTGTAACTGAACTTTCTTTTAAATTATAGAAAGTGGGAAAATAGCAAGATTTTTTTGTTTTTTTGTTTTTGTTTAAGGATAGCAGAGACACACAAGTAACAAATTAGTCAGAACAGTGCAATAAATGAGTCCAACACATGTGTGCTAGGTCAGAGGCAGGAAAAATGCAATTTAAGAAAAAATGATTTTAATTTAAGTGCAACACAAAAAATGCAATAAACAGGCTCTAGGTATGTTTTAAATACTGTTTATAACACAGATATCAACTTTTGCAATCATGAAAATGCCGAAAAGTAGGTGGCAATGCAGATTTTCTAAGAAATAAATCACAAGAAGAAAATACTTAAAATCACAAAAGTGGCTCCTTTCTTCTTTCAGCATTTTCTCCTCTTGGTAGGTGCTTCAGCAACAACTATCAAGCCTGGAAAGATGCCATAACCACGCGGCTGCAGTGATTTAAGAGAGAGAGATCAAGGAGTTTGGAATTGAGCCAAAATGGCCAATAAAACTACAGTTTCTAGGCAGTAACCACTCCTACAGGGACAGGAAGGCTGCTCATTGTTAACCACTGCCGTTGGTGAACACAGAGACTTCCCTTTATCCCAAGCAAGCACTGGCCTCCAAGAAACTTACAAATGGTTCAGAACAGCAACTCTGTAACTGAACTTTCTTTTAATTTATAGAAAGTGGGAAAATAGCAAGATTTTTTTTTTTTTTTTTTTTTTTTGTTTAAGGATAGCAGAGACACACAAGTAGCAAACTAGTCAGAACAGTGCAATAAATGACCCCGACACGTGTGTGCTAGGTCAGAGGTAGGAAAAATGCCATTTAAGAAAAAATGATTTTAAATTAAGTGCAACACCAAAAATACAAAAAACAGGCTCTAGGTATGTTCTAAATACTGTTTCTGACACATATATCAACTTTTGCAATCAAGAAAATGCTGAAAAGTAGGTGGCAATGCAGTTTTTCTAAGAAATAAATCACAAGAAAATACTTAAAATCTCAAAAGTGGCTCCTTTCTTTTCTCAGCGTTTTCCCCTCTTGGTAGGTGCTTCAGCAACAACTATCAAGCCTGGAAAGAGGCCAAAACCACATGGCTGCAGGGTTTTAAGAGAGAGAGAGAAATCAAGGAGTTTGGAATTGACCCAAAATGGCCAATAAAACTACAGTTTCTAGGCAGTAACCACTCCTACAGGGACAGGAAGGCTGCCCAGTGTTAACCACTGCCACTGGTGAACACAGACTTCCCTTTAGCCCAAGCAAGCACTGGCCTCCAAGTAACTTACAGACAGTTTCTTTTAAATTATATAAACTGGGAAAATAGCAACATTTTTTGTTTTTTTGTTTTTAAGGATAGCAGAGACACACAAGTAGCAAACTAGTCAGAATAGTGCAATAAATGAGCCCAACACGTGTGTGCTAGGTCAGAGGCAGGAAAAATGCAATTTAAGAAAAAAACGATTTTAAATTAAGTGCAACAAAAAAAATGAAATATACAGGCTCTAGGTATGTTCTAAATACTGCTTATAACACAGATATCAACTTTTGCAATCAAGAAAATGCCGAAAAGTAAGCGGCAATGCAGTTTTTCTAAGAACAAAAGCACAAAATAATACTTAAAGTCTCAAAAGTGTCTCCTTTCTTCTCTCGCCATTTTCTCCTCTTGATAGGTGCTTCAGCAACAACTATCAAGCCTGGAAAGACACCAAAACCATGTGGCTGCAGGGTTTTAAGAGAGAAAGGTCAAAGGAGTTTGGAATTGACCCAAAATGGCCAATAAAACTACAGTTTCTAGGCAGTAACCACTCTAACAGGGACAGGCAGGCTGCTCAGTGTTAACCACTGCCACTGGTGAACACAGAGACTTCACTTTAGCTCAAGCAAGCACTGGCCTCTAAGAAACTTACAAACAGTTCAGAACAGCAAATCTGTAACTGAACTTTCGTTTAATTTATAGAAAGTGGGGAAAATAGCAAGAATGTTTTGTTTTTTTTGTTTTTGTTTAAGGATAGCAGAGAAACACAAGTAGCAAACTAGTCAGAACAGTGCAAGAAATGACCCCAACACGTGTGTGCTAGGTCAGAGGCAGGAAAAATGCAATTTAAGAAAAAACGATTTTAAATTAAGTGCAACACAAAATAAATGCAATAAACAGGCTCTAGGTATGTTCTAAATACTGCTTCTAACACAGATATCAACTTTTGCAATCAAGGAAACGCCGAACAGTAGGCAGCAATGCAGTTTTTCTAACAAATAGATCACAAGAAAATACTTAAAATCTCAAAAGTGGCTCCTTTCTTCTCTCAGCATTTTCTCCTCTTGGTAGGTGCTTCAGCAACAAATATCAAGCCTGGAAGGATGCCAAAACCACGTGGCTGCATTGATTTTAAGAGAGAAAGATCAAAGAGGTTGGAATTGACCCAAAATGGCCAATAAAACTACAGTTTCTTGGCAGTAACCATTCCTACAGGGACAGGCAGGCTGTTCAGTGTTAACCACTGCCACTGGTGAACACAGAGCCTTCCTTTTTGCCCAAGCAAGCACTGGCCTCCAAGAAACTTACAAATGGTTCAGAACAGCAACTCTGTAACCGAACTTTCTTTTAAATTATAGAAAGTGGGAAAATAGCAAGATTTTTTTTGTTTTTTATGTTTTTGTTTAAGGATAGCAGAGGCACACAAGTAGCAGACTAGTCAGAACAGTGCAATAAATTACCCCAACACGTGTGTGCTAGGCCAGAGGCAGGTAAAATGCAATTTTAAGAAAAAACTATTTTAAATTAAGTGCAACACAAAAAATGCAATAAACAGGCTCTATATATTTCTAAATACTGTTTCTAACACAAATATCAACTTTTGGAAACAGGATAATGCCAAAAAGTAGGCAGCAATGCAGTTTTTCTAAGAAATAAATCAGAAAAAAATACTTAATATCTCAAAAGTGGCTCCTTTCTTCTCTCAGCATTTTCTTGTCTTGGTAGGTGCTTCAGCAACAACAATCAGGCCTGGAAAGATGCCAAAACCACATGGCTGCAGGGTTTTATGAGAGAGAGATCACGGAGTTTGGAATTGACCCAAAATGTACAGTAAAACTACAGTTTCTAGGCAGTAACAACTCCCATGGGGACAGGCAGGCTGCTCAGTGTTAACTACTGCCACTGTTGAACACAGAGACTTCCCTTTAGCCCAAGCAAGCACTGGCCTCCGAGAAACTAACAAACAGTTCAGAACAGCAGCTCTGTAACTGAATTTTCTTTTAACTTATAGAAAGTGGGAAAATAGCAAGATTTTTTTGTTTTTTTTTTTTTGTTTTTGTTTAAGGATAGCAGAGACACACAAGTATCAAACTAGTCAGAACAGTGCAATAAATGACCCCAGCACTTGTGTGCTAGGTCAGAGGCAGGAAAAATGCAATTTAAGAAAAAACAATTTTAAATTAAGTGCAACACAAAACATGCAATTAACAGGCTCTAGGTAATTTCTAAATACTGTTTCTGACACATATATCAACTTTTGCAATCAAGAAAACACCAAAAAGTAGGCAGCAATGCAGATTTTCTAAGAAATAAATCACAAGAAAATACTTAAAATCTCAAAAGTGGCTCCTTTCTTCTCTCAGCGTTTTCTCCTCTTGGTAGGTGCTTCAGCAACAACTATCAAGCCTGGAAAGACAGCATCAACACGTTGTGCTATACACATTACTGGGAAGTCTCTTTTCCACAGATATATTTGTAGGATGGTGACATCATCAGACTTGACAAAGGATAGTTTACCACTTTTAAGGTGTTTTACTACTCTCCTAAAAACCACACATACACACACACACACACACACACACACACACACACACACATACACACACACACACACACACACACACACACACACACACACACACACACACACACACACACACACACACACACACACAGTTGTCAAGTGCAGGATTCAAACCCCTACCTAACTACTTCATGATACTAGACGAGTACGCATTAACACAACGCGCTATACACATTACTTAAAAGTAGCTTGCCTGACAATTTTTTTAGGCTAATGACCCCAGGAGTTCATGTTAAGCTTAGTCATGTTTCCCTAAATGAGAATCAAACCCTGTACCTTGTGAGCTAAACACCTTAAACATTATGCCAACCCAATTAAAGCTAAATGTCGGTGTGCTGGTCTGCCCATCACTTAGCTACAGTTAATGCATCTTAAATGGCTGAAGAGGCTAACAAGGAAGATATTTGCAAATGAAGCAGCATAGCAATAGTGTAGTGGGTAGAGCATTCAGCTTACGAGCAGGCATTCCCGGTTCGAGTTCCACTGCAGTGTCGTATTCTTTTACCAAAGAAAGAAGACGCGGGACAACTGTGTGCAGTTGGTACCAACTCCAAACTTTATTGACCGGCCAGCATACATACAGTACACAACAACTTCCTGTCTCACGCCTTGCCATGCACTTTCCCCGCCCAAAGAGCACTAGCTAAGGCAAGACAACACAGTCCATTGAATACACCACATCTCCCTTTCCAAAAAGGCCCCCTTTCACTTAACGCAAAACCCAGGTCTATTCAATTTCTCCCACTTCACTACGAACTTGGTACATTGACACCAAATGCTCACTTAGCCACATTCAGATTACTATAAACCCCAAATGACATTGTTATTTATACACTGATCTTCACAGATCCAAACGGTCCGCTTGTTAATAACTCTTCCTGATCTGGTCCTCACAACATCACTGTGTGCCGGCTTCCGGGAGGACCATTGCAAAATGGCAAGGCCTCATTGGTCTTACTTAGCACACTTTCCGGACACTCAGGGTTTGATTCACAGTCAGGCTCAGATAGGGGGATCAGATGCACACGGTTTCGCAAGACAGTCCCTTGGGGCACACCTTGAAGGACCTCGGCAGTAATGTTTTTGCTCTACAGTACCTGGGGTCTTCATATCTATCACCCACACCTGGTCACGGGCAACACATCCCCAGCGGCCTCGCCCGATGGCGTCTATTGTAGTTTTCGCCATTATACACCCTCTTCTCCCCTCTTTCCCCATGAGCCTTCTCCAATCCGCTGCACAGGGTCCAACTGCGAAGGATGAATCGGAAGAGAGGTCCGCAACCGTCCCATAAGAAGTTCAGGGCTATAACCATTCTGCAGTGGCATTGTCCTGTACGCCAAAAGAGCCATGTCGGTCAGCACTTTTTAAACAGGTTCTTCACCGTCTGCACGCACGCTCTGCCTCCCGTTACTCTCGGGAACCTGGGGCTGCTAGTGACATGCTCGAAGCCATAAGCGGTTGCAAAGGCCGCAAAAGACTGCCCTGAAAACTGAGGTCCATTATCAGACACCAGTACCTCTGGGATACCATGGCGAGTGAAGAAAGATTTTAGGTGGGTGATGACCTCGTTGGATGTGCTATGTTTCAACAATGCGATCTCCAGAAACCTGGATAAGTAGTCCACAGCAAGGAGGTAAGTGTGACCTTTTAATTCAAGTAAATCCGCTCCCACTCTTTGCCATGGTCGGTCCGGACATTCTGTTGGGATGAGGGGCTCAGGAGGATTCCTTCTCTCTGAGATGCACGTCCTGCATCTTAAAACCATGTCATTTATCTGCTGGCTAAGTCCCGGCCACCAGACGGTCTGACAGGCTCTAGCTTTGCACTTCACGATGCCTTGATGTCCCTCATGTAATTTCAACAACACCTCATTACGCATGGCAGAGGGGATAACAAGGCGCGAATCTTTTAAAAGCAACCCATCTTTCACTGTTAGTGTGGACCGATCTGGCCAGTAGCTCTTCAGTAAGGGTTCCTGGTTCGCATACAGCAGCCACCCTGGCTGCACAAGTCCATGACCAGACACACACTGTCCGCTTTCAGCTGCTCCGTAGTGTTTGGAGGAAAGATGGCTTCACCTGCATGTTTTCCACAATACTGTTCACGTAAATATCCGTGTCCTCCATTAACTCCGTTTCCTCCGGTGTTAGCTTGGTTTTAAGTGGAGAACGTGACAGGCATCTGCCACCCACAGTGATTTCCCTGAGCGTACTGCACGTGTATGAGAACTGCATCAATCTCATCCTAAAGCGTTGGATTCTGGGCGGTAGAAGATCCAGCGCTTGACCTCCCAGCAATGAAACCAGGGGTTTATGATCAGTCTCTAGACAGAACGATTTGCCTAATAGGTAATCTCGAAGTTCACATGCCCAGGTAGACGCTAGGGCCTCTTTCTCAACCTGTGCTTCGTTGCTCTGTGGGTGAGAGTGACCTTGATGCATATGCCACGGTCTCCAGCCGTCCTCCCATTGTTGCTGCAACACACTCCCTAACCCAAAGGAAGAAGCATCCGAAACCTTCGTATCCCTCTCCGGGTCATACACAGCCAAAACTGGAGGTGAGGTGATTGCCTCTTTAAGTCCTTGAATGCCTTTTCCTGGTCCCCACCCCAGTACCAGCTGTTCCTTTTGATAATAAGTCTCTCAAAGCTCTGTCCCTCTCAGCCAAATGAGGGATGAACTTCCCCACCTGATTCACCATGCCCAGGAAACTCCTAAGTTCTCCTACTGTAGCAGGTGCCGCCATCTCCGTGATGGACGCGGTCCTCCTTGGGTCCAGGCTTATACCAGCATTAATGACATGGCCCAAGAAAGTCACTGTGCCCCTCGACAGGTCACATTTCCCTACATTCAACGTAATACCTGCTTCTTCCAGTCTCTTTAATACTGCGTGAAGCCGGGCATCGTGCTCCTCCTGGCAACGCCCCAGACCAACACATCGTCCATGTGACAAATCACACCCTCTAAGCCTTCAATGACCTCTGCCATCATGCGTTGAAAGTGTTCGGTGCAGAATTAATGCCAAAGGAAGGCGATTGAAACGAAACGCAAAAGGGGTTATGAATGGTAAGCGGCCGACTCCTCTGACAAAGGAATTTGCCAAAATCCCATATTTGCATCCAGTTTGCTGAACACCTCAGCCCAGCGAGCATCCCAAGACTCTGCTCAACCGAGGGCAGCACTAACCTTTCCTGCATAATGTATTCATTTAGCTTAGTGTAGTCTACACATAGTCTCAGTCTGTTACTGTCTTTCTTTGGGACTACCACCATGCCTGCACACCAATCAGTAGGTTCTTCCATTCTGGTATGACACCCAGCCTCCATCCTCATTAACTCCTCCTTCACTTTCCCCATCAATGGCAGTGGTATCCTCCTGGGAGTCTTCAGAGAGTATGGCACCGCCTTTGGCTGAAGCTTTATGTGGTACTTTCACAGACTACCCCAACCCAGAGCATAAGTCCGGGTATGAGGTCTTCAAAGACTCCATGGTGATAGCATCAACACGTTTCAGGAGGCCCAGCCCCAAAATAGCCGGAAGGCCTAAAAGCGGCATGCGAGTCCTTTTACAACGACACTTTCTCACATGTCTGTCTTTGTCCATAGCCAAGCTGAAGCTCCAAGGATCCTGTAACCTCCAGTGGCATCCCTCCCGGACCCAACAAGGGTTTCTCCGCTGCTGGAGTACAGGAGCATTCTTTCCCCTGAACACGTTGTGCAGGTCTGACTTGGAGATAACAGTAACATCCGCCCCCGTGTCAAGCTTGAAAGTCATAGGTGTGCCCTGTATTTTCACCTCCACAATCCATGAATGGTTCCCGGAGGAGACAGAACCAAGGAAGAACCCCTGTTCTTCACGCCACCCGCTCCTCTTCCTCAATACTCTGCACCGCCTTGAACTGTCGGCAGACCCGCTGGTAGTGGCCCTTCTTCCCACACGAATGCGACATCTTGCAGCAATCGCCGGGCATAGGAGTCTATGGTGAAATGGCCCCACACCTGTAACACTGCGAGTTCGGGCGTCTTTACTCTTTTGCATCTAGCTGAAAAATCGGGTGCCAAAGGCTTACCCCAAGTTTTCGAGGCCTCTGGCCTGCGCCTGGTGTCCAGTGGTGTCTGCACAGCATTCACGTTATACTGCAGGGCGGTACTGTCACACAAGGCCGTTTGCTGCTTCTTGACCTCCTCCGACTGTCTGGCCATAGTTACAGCTCTCTAAGTCCAACTCTTTCTCCATCTGCATCCGCTGACAATCTGGTGTCTGCTAAGCCCACAACAATTCTATCCCTTATAAGCTCGTGTGCAGCGCCCCATAACTGCAATGTTCGCTAAAGCATGCAGGGCAGTAACAAAACCATCAACAGTCTCGTTCAGTTCTTGTTTTCGCATGTTAAATCGCACGCTCATAAACAATGTTCTTTTGACAATAAAAATCTTTCAAACCCTCTTTCACTTTGGCATACTCCTGATGCTCTGCCTCGTTAGCTTGAGGCCTCTCAAGACATCGCCGGCCTCATCGCCCATACAGTATATCAGGGTGTTCACCTGGTTCCCTCTGGGTTGGAAGATAGGTTACTGGCCTGCCGGAACCGCTCAAACCGCGAATCCATCGTGTCCATTCGTGGGGTTTGAGAAGTCAAAGGGCTCTGGCTGAATACTGAATGTAGCATTGGGAGCACTTGCTGCCATGTTGATTCTAGCACGTGGCTGCCGACCATTCTCGTCGTCCGACATGTCCGCTCTCCACGTCACTTGGCCACTCGTATGTTCTTCAGCAAAAGGTCAGCACACCCAGGCACAGCCACACAGCACTTCTGACACCATGTCGTATTCTTTTACCAAAGAAAGAAGACGCGGGACAACTGTGTGCAGTTGGTACCAACTCCAAACTTTATTGACCGGCCAGCATACATACAGTACACAACAACTTCCTGTCTCACGCCCTTGCGTCATGCACTTTCCCCCGCCCCCAAAGAGCACTAGCTAAGGCAAGACAACACAGTCCATTGAATACACCACATGCAGCACATACCATTTTCCATGGCAAAGCACATTATGACCAATATTTTCATTGCGTAACCCACTAAATAACATATATTTATGAACTGGAGTACTGCAAGAAATGCACATGTGAGGTGTCAGTGTCACAATGAATAAAGCACTAGCAAGCAGGTTTAAGCACCAATAAGCAGTAGTAAGCATATTTAAGCACTAGTAAGCGAGTTTAAGCCCATTTGCATGGGGTAAACATAGCGCACACAGGTTAAGCAATTCTGAAGCTAACTCTCTGTAAGCATACATAACCGGAGGTTAGCATTGCTTACCTTCGCGTAAAAATGCGCAGACCCAGTTACAAATGCTCAAAAGTGCCTTAATCACTCTGCATCCAACTGTCCTTTTTCTGCCCATCAACAAAATAAACAGCCTTACAGGACTTGTACCCAGGATCCTATACACTATAGTCACAGTAGTTAACTAACTAACTAAGCTATCACAGCAGTACAGAAGAATGAGGTATCAGCAAACAAGTCTACACTATAGTAAATTCAAACAGAACCTGTGAAAGGAATCAATATACAGACATATGTACCATAACCTACTACATAACATAAATATGTGAACTGGAGTACAGCAGTAAGCCCAGAAGTCAGGTGTAATTATAAAAGAGTGTTGAAGTCCCCAATAAAACACAAGGACCCCATACAGTGTACGTACACATGAATCATGAATACCAGGCATACATACAAGGTGTAATGAATATTAAATCAATGCCAAAAAGGAAATATAATGCAAAGTCAATATAAGCAATGCTAAGCATTGCACAGGCCAGCTTAGGAGGTGAAGCAATGTGTATGCCAGCTAACTCAATGTGCCCAGTGTTATATCCCTTTAAACAATGCCAACATTAAGTTAGCAGGTTTGCCCATAGCCTAGCCTTTTCAAAACTGGCCAATCACGAAAAAGTGCTGGAAATTGGCCCTACTTAAACCCAAGAGGTGGGAATGCACCTCATAACTGGTTGTAGCTTCCCTTGTAGGCACTATGTCAGGAAAGTGAGAGTGTGTGTCCTTTTGGGCCCAGTGCTGGTGCATCCAGGAGTCCAAAGTCATGGCAGGACTCCTTGTCAAAGACCATGACCAGAGACTGCTGCAGGGCCAGTACCAGGGGTCCCAATATAAGGCGGAAGCCTGGGACCGTCTTGCCCATGACCTCACCAGTGCCACTGTCATACCCTGAACTGCTGAGCAGGTCAGGCATCACTATGCTGACCTAAAGCGGTGTAAGGGGGACCTCTTGGACCAGTGGATCCAAGAGGCTAGATCAGCAGGGGCTGTATCAGCTGTGTGTACGTATCACTCCATTATGTGTGTTATTAATTGCCAGCTCATGTATATCATGGATAGGTATGGGTAAATATTCCTCTTATGTCCTCCACAGCTGCAATGAGCAGGCCGCAAACCAGGAGGCCCATCGAAGTTTCCTGGTGAGGTTGCCCCACGAAGCAAGTCAGTAATACCCTCACATTTACTGTCATATGAAATGAATCTAAAAGTATTAGTAAATTACTTGCCTGTATAAAATTTGTATTGTTTAAGACAAGTACTGCATACACCAGAGAATATGGCAGGAAGAGTCTCATATAGTTTGTATGCAAATAAAAGCATAATAGCCTGACAATAAAGATCTACCTGCTCGACTGCATGTGTATACTCTGGTATCATATAGTAATGTAGATTTGCAATCATGTAATAGTACTGTTGTATTAAGCATTACCCACACTGTGCACCATATATAGAATGTGTATGAATGCCTGTATATGACTGGTGTAATCCCCAGAAGTCATTTAGTATAACTGAGAGGCATATAGACAGAAAATAGGGAAAATGCAGACAACAAAACCTGAATAGCACATGCAACTGGGATGTGAACTATTGTTTTTTAGCACACACAGCCATGGTTCGAATCCTGCCAGTGGTAGTAGTCTGCATACAGAATCATACCCCACAACTGTACAGATATTTCCAGAATGTCCAGTAAAGTGGCCCATATCTGTTTCCTGTCAACCTGTCACCCTGGGAAATCAGTGGGATGATCCCAGACGTATAGGTAGCAAACAGGAAATATAACTGATTGATGCACATCTATGAGAACAAAGCTGGCACACTAGCAACTCCCCAAAACCTTATGAGACTAAGAAGCCAGGTATGGCTCATTTACACCCCCATCTTGTCAAGCAGTGACCAGAGTGTGTATAGTAACAAAGTGAGATGTATATGCATAATAGTAATGTGGAATCTGGTACTGTGTGTGGCAACAATCAGGTAGTGCTAACAAACATTTCTCCCACAGGTCAGTCAGATACCAACACTGTGCCCAGAAACAAAAGAATGATACCCTGTACTGGTACTGTTTACATTGGTAGTGTATGGCATTGTGAGTGATGCAGTACTCTGAATAATGAGGTATTACCCATCACTGTTGCCCACACTGTCCTACAAAATATAGCTGTCTAGGAAATCTGTATAAGAGTGTTGTAATACAAGGTCAGAATGCAAAGGCACAGGAGAATTATAAGACAGAAATCAGATAGGAGATATACAGCAATATCTATATAGCACACACAACTCTGATGGACAGTATTTATGTTGTAGCAGACACAACCATGGTCTGAATCCTGGGAGTGGAAATAGGCTGCCTACAGAATCATACCCCACAACTGCACAGATGAGTCCAGAATGTCCAGTATATGGATCCATATCTGCTGCATGTCCCTCTGTCCCCTGGTATGTCTGTGGGATGATCCCAGATGTTTAGCCAGCAAACAGGGAATACAAGTGAATGTCCAACATCTATGTGAACAAACCTGTCACTGTAGCAACTCCCAAAACTGTTAGGAGAGTAATAAGTCAAGTATGTCCTATCTACACCCCCATGTTGTCAAGCTGTGACCAGAGTGTGTACAGTAACAGAGTGAGATGTATGTGCACAATACTAATGTGTAATCTGGTACTTTGTGTGGCAACATCAAGGTAGTGCTAACAAACATTGCTCCCAGAGGTACATCGGATACGAACACTGTGCTGTATTGTAGGGAATTGTGAGTGTTGCAGTTTCTCTGAATAATAAAGTATCACTGATCAATGTCACCCACACTGTGCTACATAATATAACTGTGCAGTAAAGCATGTATATGTGTGTGTCAAGTCATTAAAGGTTGAAGAAGGCAATATTCTAGATATGTCCCGGTACACCTGCATGTGGTCAACACATGGCCAGAGTCTGTGCAGAAAGAGTTGGATAGCTATGTGCACAACATCAACCCAGAATCTGGAAGTATGTGTAGAAACAGTTAGTGTTAACATACATTCCCTCCACAGGTATACCAGGTAAGAGGTGTATACTGCAGGTAAAACCAGTTCATGTATAACGATGATGACAGCCATATCACTGTCCAAACTAAGGCTATAGGGTAGTGTAGTAAGACATATAAGGTACAGATAGCAGCACTGACTAGGAAAGTAATGTGGACTACAGGAATATACTAGCTGTTAATTGACATCTTTCTCTCACCCCCCACCATATCTCCAAAAATGAACAACATACCCACCCCAACCAGTATGTAATGACCCAATGTTCTGATAATGCCCTATTGTTTGATAAATATTTTAATTGTTCCCATGAATGTGTTATATTAAATTATTTCAACATTGGTATGGTTCCTGTCAGAAGAACAAAGACGCATTATGTCAAATGCGTCTTTGTCGAACTGTAAATGTGAAAATGCAAAATGACAAAGCGGCTTTTAAGCAAATTCTTTCCCTGGGAAAGAAGCCGCTTAGCTGCTTCCATCACTTTGCTGTTTTCAGCACTGTAGTGCGATCTCGGAGTTGGTATATTTAAGTAGGGGGGTGGGGGGCAAAGCCCCCTTACTTAAAGTAGTGTTTAGCGTGTTTTTTTTTGGGGGGGACAGCGAATTTCTTCCTTGGGATAAGTAATATCTCATATATACATATCTATACATAAATCGCATATATCCATATAAAAAACAGTAATATATATATATATATATATATATATATATATATATATATATATATATATATATATATATATACATATAAATGCATACTGACTGCATATATAAAAAAAAACTACTAAATATAGCACATACAATTCATATAATGCATATATAAAACACATATTTCATCTCAAGGGTCTAGCTTTTAAGTGTGGTTTAATGGAAAATGCAGGGGGTAACCAGTGCCTACACAGGTTAAGCAATTTAGAAGCTGAGTATAAAAAACTGTAACCAGAAGTTAGCAGTGCTTACCTCTGTGCAAACCCAAACAAACCCACCTACAACTCAAAGTGCCTTACTCACCCTGTATCCAACTGCCCTTGTTCTGCCCAGCAACAAAATACACAGCCTCTGCAAGGCTCAAACCCAGGACCCCACACACCATAACCAAAGTAATTGCCCACTAAGCCATGTCATGCCATCACATGGACAAAATATGTTTACAGTACTCCATCCCACCTGTATGATGCCAGGCTGGTATCAGTAACATATCATGCAGTACAGTCTGGCTTCAATAGGGAATGTACAATGTGGAAGCTATCAACATCCCTAGGATACATATACACAGACACATATACGCAAATACAGATATATGGATATATATGTAACTATACATACACATGTAGCAATATGTATAGTAAGATACATATGTAGAAGGTGCACACAATATGGAACAGTCACTATGCCTTCAGTTACCACCTTAACAACTGGACACTGTATGAGCCAACCATACAAATGACAACTGTTGCCTGCAACATATACCCACAGAGAGATCAAAGGATATAACATCACCCACAGGTTTGCCCAAATAGGGAAGCTTTATTTCTGTATTATTAAAATTGTATATGCCATTCCACATAGTTGTTGAGACACTGACATCCATATAAACAGAGTAATGAAACTGTGAAACAGTTATATTAATACAGTAGTTATGAAAGGTTTACAAATGTTGCTGCCCAGGCTGAGGCTTCAAGTAGTACAGTAGTAAAGACAGACTGGGCCACAGGATACCAAACAATCAACAGTAAGTAATGCTGATGTATAGATCAACGGCCTCAATCTACACTCTGTACACAGTCCCTAGGGGGTAAAGAACTCAGTTGACACAATGGGATGTAACTGTTACATAACAAGGCATAATTGGCACCATCACAATCACATAGACAGACAGAACAGTCTGTATGGCAGGAGGCAGTTGGCCTGCTTTTACCCAAGGTGAATTGTATGGTAATGTACATCCAGATACCTTAAGGCAGTGTAGACATGGTGTGTGTGGGTGGTCACATCTGCTTTTATCATGTGTGCCATTGGCTACTGACAGACATCCTCAGGACATCATAGGACAGTACCACTGCTAGCAAATAATGTTACTGTGGACTACAGCAGAGATATTGGCCAATATATGTGGACAGTCTGACACACTCTGGACAGTCCAGAGGTATACACAGAGCCCCTTAGTGCAAGACATGTGGACCAAGCCTGACAATGTGGATGTTAACAGTCATGTAGATGGGTATAACATGTAACTACTGGTACACATTTGCCCTCATAGGTTGTGCATTCACACACCGCTGTCTGTCCTGACATATGATAACCACTGGTATAGAGGTGCCATGGCCATATACTAGCCACTAGATATTGACATACAGCTATATAGCTATACAGCATCCCACTGCTCTGTCTGACATACATGACTGTTATGGTGGCCTGGCAGCATTACATCTGGCAAGTATCTGGACATGACATCGTACACTAAGCTGCTAGACATGTAACAATGCACTGTGCAGGCTACAGGCAGACTGGCTCAACACTGGCCTACACTTCCTATGGGGGAATGCACATGTACCAGCATGTAGAGCAGGCTCTACAGGCATGTCACAGCGCAGAGTATGATACACCTGTGTGAAAGTGCATAACCGCAACCAATGTGAACACTGCCACAGCAACATATGGTAAGCTAGCGTAATACTACAGTATATGGACTATCTGTGCAGCACTATCCTCATAAGTGCCACTCACACACTAACCCTACATATACTGGGCCACTCCACAGTGTTGTCTGAAGCCTGTCTGTGGAATGGGACATGTGTGTGTATGGCCTTACAAAAGTGTAAGCCGATAACATACAGTGTAACATACAGTGGAGAAGCATGTAACATCAGATAGAACAGGACCATGAACAATGACATCTACCACAGTCTGTACACAAACCAAAGTACATATGAACAATACACACAGTGTCAACAATCACCATGAGTACACAAACCTCAATACTGTACACACAACCACAGAATGTCCAGGTTATGTCATATATTGTAACCCCTACTACACATATCATGTGTAGCAGTCTGATATCTCACCAGCTTGTTATCAGATATGATGACACTAATTATGGTGTACAGCACATATGCACCTCTTACTGCAAGACATATATACAAAAGTTGACAGAGTTTGGCTGGAAGCACATACACAAGGCCAATATTGACATGTTGCTGTGATACCCTCATACATTTACTGTTGTAACAGGGTTTGTTGCAACATATGTCCTATGAGGGATATGAAGTCAGCAACTCTCATGTCTGTCACATCTACAGACTGCATTCCTCACACTACCTTCTGCAGTTCACAGACAGGTGCTTTGTGGGTAACACATGAAACAAAAGGCACCACACACTGCCCAGTCTGCAGAAGACCCTACAGATGGGGGTTTCCTCATAAACATAGCACTGACATGGCAGCTATTAAAACATGTAGGACAGCCATATCCACACACACCCTGTTAAACCAACATTACTCCAAATGCAGTATAGCAGCACTTACAGTCTGTAGTCAGGTCAGGCACATCACCCTCCTGTGTGTTGCCCTGTTTCCACAGTGTATGTTGTTAAAAATAGATCCCCAATCCATCTGAGATGCTGTTTGCCAAACAATGGATCGAGTTCCTGCTCACAGTGAATTTAAAGGCCCAACACCAACATGATGTTCCTAGATATTAAAGTGTGTTTCCACGCAATTGGATATGAGAATTTTACCACAGCTGTTCCACATGCAATCAGCTAGGGGAGGGATGCAATTTGTGCAGAGGCCATCAACTGATCATGAGCAACACTTAAATTACACATGCTGCTGCCTAAGCACAGCAGGTGTAAGTCTCCACATTCACCAGAGAGGGAGTGAGAGAGGCAGACAGAGGCAAATCATAGTCAGGGAGGGGTGGGAAAGTAAAACATAAGCATGTTTGTGTCACACACCTACCAGTACAGGGTATCAAACCCCTGTTAACTCTGTAGTGCTATCACATGTCTATACAGTTATTGGATGCGCCACATAGGTTACATGTGGAAGAGCCCTCAAAATGTATATGTGATGGTGAGTGACATTTGCAACAGGGACATGGTAGCAAGATACCAGTATTCCCTGGTGTCAGTGGCATCTGTCCATACAGGACATGTTTTCCAGCATGGTATGTCTTTTGTCGGTCACATTTGAAGTCACCACAAGTGTTGCAGGTGTCCAGTGGGGAACATGGGGAAGGTGCACTGTCAGCATGAATGTGCCTATTGGACTGATGGTTGGGGTGCCATGCCCACTGTAGCCCACTGCAATCACACCATGGTTACTATCAGTGGGCAATATGCAGGGTACTACCAACATAGCAGCTGTTGCCTAGACAAGTGTGTGTGTGTGTGTGTGTGTGTGTGTGTGTGTGTGTGTGTGTGTGTGTGTGTGTGTGTGTGTATGAGACATGGGTTGAGAGTGTTATCTGGGTAATACTATGGTCACTCAGTTTGCTCACCTGACCTTGATGCCTCAAATGTAGGGTATGGATATGCACCTCAGCCTCTCGGCTATTTCACATCTGTAATCTATGTATGGTGGACATTGTGATATAAACTAGGGCCACCATATAAGTAATTTACAAAACCCACTCCCCATTGACTCCAGTTGTTACACACTCAGAACCACCTCCACACAGGATATGAATTACAAACACAGACCCCCACACACACACACACACACACACACACACACACACACACACACACACACACACACACACACACACACACACACACACACACACGCACACACCTGTCATGTCTGGGAGTAGAACTCCTACCTAACTAGTTTATGATACTACAGCACTACGCAGTTATAGGATGCGCCATGGAGATTACTGGAGTACTCTTTTCCCAAAGGTATATTTCACAGTGAATGACATCAGCAGTATTGCCAAAGTAGGGTATTTGAAGTGTAGTGAGTGTGACTAGCCTAAAATGCATTGCTCCCTACACAGACATAGAAACACACACATAGCATCCACAACTGCCATGTTTGGGGATAGGAACCCTACCAGAGTTCTATATCACACTACAGCATGAAGTAGTTATAGGATGCACCATGGTGATAACTGGAGTACTCCTTCCCCAAAGGTGTATTTCACAGTGAATGATATCAGCAGAATTGCCAAAGTAGGGCATTTGAAGCGTAGTTAGTGTGACTAGCCTAAAAAGCATTGCTCTCTACACAGACACAGTTGCAAAGTCTGGGATTAGAACTCCTGCCTAGCTATTTTATCACACTACAGCAGTACGCAGTTACAGAACGTGCCACGGAGATTACTGGGCTACAACTCATTTGAATTGTAGGGAGTGCAACTAGCCTAAAAAGCATTGCTCTTTACACAGACAGAGGCAGACGCACACACACACACACACACACACACACACACACACACACACACACACACACAGTTGCCAAGTCTAGTATTAAAACTCCTACTTACCTATTTTATCACACTACAATGGTACGCAGTTATAGGATGTGCCATGGAGATTACTGGGCTACACTTCCCAAAGGTGTATTTCAAGGTGGATGACATCAGCAGCCTTTCAAAGGTAGGGCATTTGACGTGTAGGGAGTGTGACTAGCCTAAAAAGCATTGCTCTCTACACAGACCGAGACAGACAGACACACACACAGTTGCCAAGTCAGGGATTATAACTCCTACCTAACTATTTTAGCACACTACAGCAGTACGCAGTTATAGGACACGCCACAGAGATTACTGAGCTACAGCCTTCCCAAAGCTGTATTTCACAGTAGATGACATCAGCAGGCTTGTCATAGTAGGGCTATGAGGAGGCCAGTGTGTGTGCATGGGCCATAACCCATTCATCTAGGGGTTGACACACCATATGCGGGCACACACAGGGCCATATTCCACAGGTATGTGTATACAGCTGCTAGATGACTACTTCCTTGTACAGTCATGTTGCACAGCTAGCACTTGCACCACATAGTCAGTACTGCTGACAGATACCATTGGCTAGTATCTACAGTGAGTGACATCTGAACCTCATGTGGTTGTAGCCATTTAGCTGTGTGCTGGGTGGGACAGGCCTGGATGGCTCCTTGTCACAGTCACTCTCTTCCGCACATCTATGTACATCTACTTTGGCTTATTATAGTGTGTTGTTCTTGGATATATGTCTGTATTCCTATCCATTGTGTGACTGTGTGTGCAAAGCAGGAGTGGTGCATACTGAGGAGTGTCTGCACTAACATCTGCAACTTCCAGATATGTCTGGTCCACTGTTGTTTGCAGACATGGGCTTCATGTGTGCAAGTGTGTGAGCATGCCCAGTATGCCCTTCTGTATTGCATGTGTGGATCGATTCCAGGTAGTTTGTACTCTAGCGCAGACCTTTGCATTGTACACCTACAGGTAGCAAACTGTTTCCTCAGGGAATCCATTGGTCATTTGGCAATATGGGGACAAAGTGTGCAGGGGATAGTGTGTACTGTAGGTGATTGTGTCTGTGCTGCTTCAGCTACATGGTACTGCTGTTAGCAGAGATATTCGGACATGTGTACTGTTATACACTGTGATGTTTTCTGTCCTCATGTACTGTCAGGTGAACATTCCTGCTCACAGTGATGTTTTGGGGGGATAAGGGTGACTGCAGCTGTGTGTGGTATTGTGGGCAGATGCCTACATAATCATGGTAGGTCATGCCATCCTGGAGACGGTGCTGCAGACACTTGCTGCTGGGTCTGTGTATCCAGTTCAGTGCTTTGGTACAGTGCTGGCAGGGGATCCCATACATGTACATCCATCAACATGACAGTATAGCCTTATATTGCTATGGTAATACCTCACAGCTGTACAAATTCGCACAGATTACCCAGAAGCAGGGGCCATGAGTCAGGACATTACTCCTATTGTGGTGTACGGGCAGGTATGTAGGCACCCATTTATGAGTTTACAGCTAGGGATAGTGTGTGCACACAGCTTTGTGTCGGACCTTGCACTTCCATGCTGCCCACGCTCCCACCCCCTCTCAGTTATTCTCTCCTCTTCATTACATTATGCATACATTCTCTGATACTTTCCCTATGGTTATCACCCCATCCTGGCTGTGTGTCAGTGTTGGTCAACAGTTCATGCAGTGGGACATCGTGGACATGTTACTGTGGTTTGTCCACGTGGCCTTGTATATGGTGTATATGGAGTGTGTTGTGTTGTTAATTGAATGTCCATGACATAACATGCATTGGCAGAACATGTGAGGCACAGGCCCTTGGCAGAGGCCTGTGGGCCATTAGCTGTTGATGCAGACCAGATGTGGAAGGCCATTGCATTCTGTCTGTCCTACAGTCTCAGACCGCCATACAGTATATTCCCCTGGGGTGACAGGGTAGGTGTGCTGGGTGTTCATGCCACTACCTTCTATCAGCCTTGATCGGTGGTGTGGATGCTGGCAGGGTGCTACCTACAGCTGGTGACACACCTGCATGGGACACTTGCACTGCATGCTGCATTCTTTTGCTATTGCCATATACAGCTGGGGTCATATTACACCCATTCCCCACAGCAGGTGTACAACCAGATAGGTACCTGTGGGTGGTGTTTGTGTGAGCTGAATGCATGTGTGCAATGGACACTGCTTGCATCTGACACACAGATATGCATTGGGCATTCCAGTTATGCTTGCATGTGCAGGTACATCAGCTGTTTCCCAATACATCAGTCCTACCTCCTTTGTGATCTGCTAGTGTTTGGGCAGACAATACCGGTATCCCCTACTACAGGACCAGATAATGTGATGCATACCTGTTTATACTATTCCAAGGGTGTGTCCATTTTACAGTGACACAATATATACTGTATGTCTGGTGTACTTTCCCCTGTGTACTGCTTGTACATCTAGCCCAACAGACGTGCCATGTCAGTCTTTCAGATGGTGACACATATTACCACCATACATTTGCAATGGCTTACTGCTAGCTTGTGTTATACTGGTGGGTATTGTGTTTGGCACTGCAGTTGTGAGGACTTGTCCCTATCATCAGCGGTAGTGGGCAATGGCCACCAGGTCTTACCTCAACATGCATACATACCAACCACTCTCACACAATATGAAACACACACCAACCTAACACACACATACCTGCATATTGTGCAGATGCTGCAACCTAATCTGCTAACCTGGCCACCTCTGTGCATCTGTGCTCCACTGGTATTATACCTACACATACATGTTCCTACATTTCTACATAAGGCTGTGGGGGACACACCTGACTGTTATGACTTGTGTACATCAGATTGGAGGGGCACACCAAACTGTTACTACATACATACACAGGGTTTGGGGGTGCACACCTGACTGTTTCTACATTCCTACACAGGACTGGGGGGACACATCTGACTTTTTCTACATTTCTACACAGGATTGAGGGTACACCTGACTGTTTCTACATTTCTACACAGGATTGGGGGGCACACCTGACTGTTTCTACAATTCTACACAGGATTGGGGGGGCACACCTGAATGTTACTACATTTCTACACGATTGGGGGGCACACCTGACTGTTATTACATTTCTACACAGGATTGGGGGCACACCTGACTGTTATTACATTTCTATGTAGGATGGGGGGGCATACCTGACACTTGTACACATTTTCTATGACTGTACCGGTATGTCAGGTACTCCATTTCATTCTGTATTCTAACCTATCATGCTGACTAGAGGCATATCAGTGTACTACAGGTCTTAGCTTTGATTGACCAACATATTTCCTCCCCTTCGAACTAAGATCCCACTGCCTCACCTGCTGTAGTCTGTCTGTGTAGGCCTTGTGGGAGAGGTTACACATAGGCATCATTCAAAGACCATAGCAGAGCCTTTGTTTGTGTTTGTCTACACCTGTTACGCTGGCTGTGACTGTTTGTTGGGCATGTGAACCCCCCTGACTGGCATGTGTGAGTCACTTACCTTGTGGGTGTCCCAGTATTGAGGGTGCTGCTGCAGGGCTGCCTATGTCGGATACACATAGTGCACTCCCTACACATGGTTGAGCACAGGTGGTGTCATATTTGGTATCCCTTTTACTGTATGTGAGCATCAAAGAGAGGTGTTATTCCCTGGGTCCCTCTTGTGTCAGTGTATATGCTATGCATTGCCTCTTTGCCAAGGCCAGGGTATACTGGGCATGCCTCCTTCTGCCTACTGGGGCAGACTCAGTTTGTTTGTCCTTCGAGTCACTCTGTGTCTGTGCAGGCCTTGGCAATGGTGGAGGGCTGTGTGGCCTTTCCCCATGCTGTTCCTGCTGCAGCTGTTAACACAGGATCATATTGTGTAGCATGGCACATAAGATGACAATTTGGGTACATGCAGCTAGTGAGTACTACAAGGCTACACCACATGTGTCCAGGCACTGGAACCATGACTTGAGCATCCCAAGAACATGCTCTATTATAATTCATATCTGTGCGTGTGCCTCATTATGGAGTTCTTGTTCGAGTGTTTGTGCATTTCTGATGGGTGTCATCAGCCAAGGCTCCAGTGCGTATCCAGCATCCCCCACTAGGTGACCATGAGGGATGTCCCCATTGGCAAATCTCTTGAACAGCTGCATCAGATGCCAGATGTGGGAATTGTGATAGCTTCTAGAGCTGCTAGCGCACACATTTATTACTATGTCCTGGGCATCGCACACGACCTGGCAGTTGATGGAGGGGAAGCCCTTGCAGTTGATGTAGACCGTACTGCGCTCACTGGGTGGTGGTTTAATGCATATGTGCGTGCAGTCTATAGCACCCACTACCTCAGGGTATTCTGCTATTTGGTGGAACAGTTGCATATTGCTGGCCAGTGCCTCACAGGTGTTGGGGAAATATACGTGCTCACCGGCGTGTGCTGACATGGCATCCAGGAACTGGTGGAGTACCCTGGATGCTGATGTCTGTGAGATCTCCATCATATCCCCAGTTGGCCTCTGGAAGGTACCTGCAGCTAGTAGTCTTAGGTCTGCACATACATTGGTATACACTGGGATGGGTTCCTCTCTATTAGTTCTGTGAGTCAGGCGTAGCCGGCACAGCTCAATGATTTGCTGTAGGAGGTCCCTGTCCACCCTATAGTGCTTCACTATCTCCAGCTCATGTAGCCCCTGGTAGGCTACCCTGGGTCTATACACTCTTCTCTGTCTCCTCACTGTGGGTTGGTCGACAGCATTTACATCCTCACCACCCTCAGCCTCTTCCACAAGTTGCTGTATGATAACTATTGCAGCCCCTATAATTTTGTTGTTTTGTCTGTTAAAACATTCCCACTTGTACACACTGATGGTGTAGAGTATTGGAAAAACAAGAGTGGAAGGTGTTTGCATAGCTGGGCTGGTCTGCTGCCTTTGTAATTGGCTGATTCTGATTCATTTCACCTGCCAGCTATGCTAGTTCTCCTTGATTAACTTCCTACTATAGTTTTCCCTTGCCATTGCCTTCCTGTTTAAGCCAGGGGTGCGCCGCACAAACACAGATCTCAAATGTGGACAGAGCTGCTATTTCCTGGTTTACTTTTTTTTCTCTTTCAAACCCGGTGCGTGTCGTGCAGACCCGCTTAGGCAATGAAAAGAGTGCTAGGCAGACTCAGACACATTCCCTTGCCTAGTTGTGCTTAGCTAGGAGCAAACTTGAGCCACAGGGCTCCAATCTGCTTACAGTATGCCTGACACCCCCCCATGATGTCAACTAGCTCCTAGGCTTGCACCAAGCTATTCCTGCTCTTACACTGTTGGAAGCTGACTAGCATGCTGGGGAAATCTGGGATTCACTATCATTCCCCTCATTTGCATAGGATTGCCGACTAATGCATAGTTACGTGTTTTACACTGAGCCCCCCCCCCCCCTTAGCAACCACTACTCACTGGCCATGTTTACTTCTGCCTGCCATTGACTTTAATGGCAGAATAGTGATTTTAGTTAGAATGCTTATTTTAGGTTTCTTTTCTTATTTCCCCCCGATCCCATTTGCGTGCCGCTGCCCTACGCTTAAACAGCCAAGATCGGCTAAAAAAAATATAAGTTGATTTTTTTATTTTTAAGCTGTTTTCAATGCCAATGGCCTTATATTTGGTCATTGGCATGCTTCCTGAATGATTTGCACCCTTTATTTGGAGCTGTCATGGCTCCGTTTTGGAATTTGCAGAAATGTACTCGGTTACTAACCGAGTATATTTCTACAGATTACACTAGTCCTGCATGGCCAGTTTCCAGCTTCCTGGATTGCAAATTCACCTCATTTGCATGGATTTCTCCTGCAAATGGGGTAATTTGCATACAGGTGTTGAGTCCATGCAGGACTGGTGCAGGAGCGCTCGTGCATGCCCCTGCAGGCTATTCTTGGATCGCACGGCAGACATTTTGCCTGTTAGAGCTCCTGCACTAATCCTGCACACCGTGCAAGGCTTGCAGAATATGGGGGACTGTTTTAAATTGAAGTTCATATTTAAAAGCTTTTATTTTTAAAAAATATCCCTTCTAGCATGAAGAAACACCATATGACTGCAATATTCAATGCTGAAGTATGCATATTTTAAGATGTGCATTTTAATATTCAGTGCCATCATCTTATTATGCTCTAGAAGGCACTATGACATTAAAACCCATAAAAGATAAATTAGAAATCTATAACACTAATTTCTATGAACTTATATAACTTAACACCTCACTGATTTGGAACATTAGGAAGTTAAATGAATCATATACCACAATGTAAATCAAAGGGAATATATTTCAACTTAAAGTGTAACAGCATGGCATAGAGACATCTATTATCACAAAAGCTGACACATTACTGTCAATCACTGATGTCAACAGAAAATGTCAGTATTTTTGGATGTACTGTGGATTCAGAATAAATTGTTAAAATGTCAGCTATGATTTTCCTGAATTAATTCTATTAACTTTGACTTCCAACCTATGATTATTTTGGAGTTGTTACTCAAAAATGAAATAAAATTAAGCCAATGGAATAGATATGAATGCATAAATTAGCAATGAAAAGCTTGTTAGGAGAGACATCATTATTTTGTCTTATGCTTCATGACTCAGAGATTCACATATATTCCAAGGCTGCAGATTCTCATGGTCATTCTTGCCTTCCCAGTACAGTCTCTCAAGCAGCACCTCCTTTATCCAGGAGGGCAATACTGGTCAATCCTGGGGTAAATTTGTACAAACCCATCCAGATATCTAGTTTGTGTTTAAAGAAAGAGTTGCATTGCTTAACATGCAGGCAAAGTTTATTTCCGATGTTTGGGAGGTCCTGGGTTATAAACCTCTCTGTCTATTATGCTTTATTCATCTGCTGGTGTAGACTTAAGTCCCTGGTTCTAGTATTTGTGAAGATATTGGATTTGCAGAGAAGCATAAGGCCCAGGACAATCAGGCCTCTAGTGACACAGTAAGAAAGACAGAGATCTCCACTCAAAAATCTGTAAGATACTGACTAAAATGATTGAGCTTCCAGCCTGTCTTGGTAAATCAAGGACTTTAGGCCTGTGATCTTTTTGGTTAGGAATATTTGGGGTCTTTCTAGTTGTTTGATATGTTTAGTGAGATACATCTCAAAGGGGTTGTTGTACTCGAAAACAGGCCTGATCAATGCTGAATATAAGGACGTTATTACCTCTCTAGATCTTGATAATATTCATTTGACAATTAGCTGAGCAAATAAAAGGATTTACTGACAGCCATTGATACATGATGGTCAAAAGAGATGGAGCTATTAATACAAGTACCTAGATCCCAAACTACATTCTTGTTTGTAGAGGTGTATTGTCTAGACTGTATGATGAGAATTAGGGCTGCCTGGATGGTGCAGTGGTACAGTGGTAGTGTTATCACCTCCCAGCAAGACATTCAATAGTTTGATTCTTGGCTGGGGTGTTTTTTGTGTGGAGTCTGCATGTCGTTCATGTGGGTTTCCTCCCAGATTAGAAAATCATATGTCTGGAACATTTCTCCATGGGCCTCTGCTGAAAATTGGCTTTGTTCCAAATCAGACTTTCCTGATTAACAAATGTTAAATAAAAGTGATGTAGCTTTACTTTTTTTGCATTTTTTTAAACCCTTTTTAGGGTGAGTTCATTCTGCGGAGTTTGGTGCTACAGGTTGACTTAACAACAACCCCAAATTTGCAATTATCTGAAAACTTGTTAGCCATTGGCACTCTGCTTGGAATCTGAGAAGTTAATACAAAAAGGAGAGGTCCCAACACTGAGGCCTGAAGGACATGGGTGGTCACTTTCATACTTTCTGATGAGGCACTTACAACTCACACTGTGTCGGGCCTGTCTTTCAGTTAATTTGCAACCCATCTTATCACAGATGGGCTGATTTTTAAAGTATTTAACATTTGTATGATGCCAGTATGGGGAGTATTATCAAAGGCCTTAACCAGGTTGGGATACACAGGGCTCACTGCATGGTCACCATCTACTGCCTCTGAGAACCTTTTGAAGAACTTTACCAGATTAAATAGACAGGAAACATTCTTCACAAAACCAGACTGTTGGGGATCAAGTCTAAGATTCTTAATGTCACATTTTAGATAGTAAATAAATAGAGTGAATAATGTCAGTTATAATATGATCTGTGGCTGTGCAGATGAGGCTTGTAAGGCTGGCAGGTCTGTAATTACCTAGGTCAGTTGTAAGGCCCCCCTTCTGGAGGGGTATCATCACTGTTGTATGGCACTCATCAATACCAAACCAGTAGTTAGACTTAAGTTAAACAATCTGAGGAGTGTGACTATAAGTGCATATTTAATACTATTAATGAAGCAACTGGGTATATTGTCAGGTCTTATGGAAGAAATATTTTTTGGTCTTGGATAGCACTTTCAGAAAATGATCTTTAGAGATAATTGAGTGAGTAAAGAATTCAGATGTTTGGGGCAAGAATTCAGATGTTTGGGGCTTTAGATGGAAGTCAGTTGCCACTAAATTTGTTCAGAGAGATATTGACAAAGTCAGTTGGATCAGAACAGGATGCCTAAACAATGCAGTCTATTTTTTTTTTTTTTTTTTTTTAGGTTTGTAAAATAGCTGAAGAATTATTTATAATTATAGCTTCAGAGACCGGCCTAAGTTTGTGGGATCCTTTAGTGGACCTGAGACTGTTCTTCACTTCCTTTTTAATAATACTTTTCATACTGTCATTGAGAAAATGGGATTTGACTCTACTATACGAATTAAGGAGTTTTGTTCTTTTGTTGTATAGTTTATTTATGGCAGTGGAACAACAGGGTGCTTTGTTATGAATTTCTGATGATACTTGGTTCTGGTAAGGACTGCTTGCACTATGCATTTTTCCACATAGTTGTAGAATTTCTTACTGAAGCTTGCTGCTGTTGTTAAAGTCTGCCAATGTGAAGGTGCAAGCAAATGTCTCAACATTTTACTTTACATGACTGATAAAGAACTCTTCTATGTCATGTGACAGTAATAAACTATTCTTAGTGTTTGAATCTTATCTATACCGGTATTCATGTGTATGTTTGGTGAGGGCAGAGAAGTACCTGGTCAAGTATTTATGTCATAAAGAATCATTCAGCTACCTTTTCTGCATGTCATCATCACACATTGCAATAACACAAAATGGTTTATCTCTCAGGCTCCTGCTTGTAAATGTTTAATCTCCCAAGCCCTTGCTTACACTTATCAAGGGTACCAGAACTTGTCAGACATCAGTGATGCATGGCTAGCCTTAAAAAGGCCCTTGTGGTTGTTAACCTAGTCAATATCTATGAACCTATGAACTATTGAAAAGGAGTATTACCCTGTAGTGGTATCATGATACTTCATTATTTGAGTATTTTTGAATAACCATGTGGCAGGAGCAGCAGTAATCCAGTGGCACAACGGATAACATTGTTGCCTCACAGCAAGAGGTACTCTGGTTCTATTCTTCACTGGTATGCCTTCTGTGTGGAGTCTGAATGTCCTCCCTATGTTCATGTGGGCTTCTTCTAGGTACTCCAGATTCTTCCCACATTCCAAGGACATGTAATAATTGAATTGCACACTTTAAATTGCCCATAGGTGTGGGTGTGCATGTGAATATGAGGTATGGAAGAATAGCAGTGTCAGGGCTAGCCACCTGCTGGTGTGAACCTTAGCTCTAGATGATCATCAATGTTGAAGTTGTACCTCAACTCCATGTGAAAAATAGGAAAAGGGGCTGTGAATGGAAGGATGGAGGAGCAGCAATAATGAAAGGAATGCCTGTCCTACAGTGAGAAAACAGCAAAAGTCTAATCAGGAAAGTAAAACATGGAAAAACTGAATGGATTAAGTAAGTCTCCTAGGAAAAAGGCTGTGAAAATTTACGGTATATCAGCTTCATGATTTACACAAATTAGATGGCATGCGAGATTCAACAAAAAACAATGGTCACTAAAAGATACTGTAAAGGGTCCTCATAAGAGTTTGCAGTTATACTACACTCACAAAGTAAATAACAGAAAATCAATATAGGCAGTGCAGCAGGGCTTGCAGCTTTGTTCAGACATTACAAACTCAATTGGTATTCAGACAGACACTTGATTAGACAGTAGTGTTTTCTGTTTGACGAACTAGGGAATCATTCCACAGATGCATGCATGGTAGTGTAGATATCTTATAACCTGCACAAGCAGTCATAAGATGTCATGTGAACATAAATGCTGTTTACTCTCCCTCAGTGAAGCACATTTTACCAAATGCTCAAAGATGTAGCATCCCTTAACTTACTTTTCAGTCAACAAAGTTCTGTATCTTAAACACTGCCATACCATTGAATTACTTCTCAAAATTAAATTTTCACTTGTGGCTTCCACCCCTCAGGCCTCAATCTGATTATTATGGTTCCCTTCAGAATGTTGGCCTAAGATATGAACCTCACTTCCACTGACTATCCAGTCCCTACTACCATCTCACCAATGCATATTCAAGCAAATCAAATATCATCCATCGAATATTGTATATAATTGTCTAAATAAATAACCTGTCTCTGCTCAGGTAAGCCTGAAATGTTGCTGTCTCACTTGTGGGGATCTTTATAACTATGCAGTCCTATCTACTTCTTTCGGCTTTTCCCAGTTAGGGGGTCGCCACAGTGGAACTCCGGTCTGCTAATGATTGGCAGTAGAATTTTATGGTGCCGAGGTGCCAGCCCGATGCCCAACCTTCAACGAAGGCACGCCCATTAACGCATGTATTTTGAATGCCACTCAACCACACGGAGGACATGCAGACTCCACACAGAAGGTGCTCCAGCAGAGAATCTAACAGGAGAACCTCTTGCTGTGAGGTGACAATGCTACCGCTGCACCACCGCAGCTTTTGATAACTATGCAGTCCTATAATGTCTTTAATATCTGTTTGTAGCATTGTAGCTATGTATGAACACAGACTTATGCTGCTAAGCAAACTATTATCTTTTTCATCGCACAACAGTGTAATCCTCCTTTCTGTGAATACTGTATTTATATTGCCAAGTTAATATTTGATGCAGTAAAGGCATAACAGCTGGCTATAGCTTACATACCTTAAGTAAATAAATAAATAAATACAAATATGCATCAATAGAGAAGTAAACAGAAAATAACATTTTTGTGTAAGTAAATTCAAAAGTTAACAGTGCATTTTTCCCATTCTCTTTAATTATTTATGTATTTTTTCAGTAGGTCTTCCTCTCTTACAATCTCACTCAAATGTATTAAATAGAGAGGTGGGGCAATAATAATCATGTATGTTAGCCAGGTAGGCCCACTGGACACATAGTCCTTTTTCAGGGGTGACCTGGGAGCAATGTTTGATTAAATGATTGTTTATGGTCTCTCAAGTAGGCTAACAAAGGCAGAGGGAATCCAACGCTGCACCACAGGAACTATAGCTCGCAACCTTTACCTCTGCATCAACAACCAGATACAGCTTCTGACATGTGACACATGAATCATCAAGTGCACTGATGATGCCTTCAAAACAAGGATGATTTTACATAACTATTGGTAACATTTAAGAGGTTTGCTTGACCATAGTTCAAGGGTGTTTCTATGAAAAAATAAAACAGCAAATGACTGATCATCACAGTTTGCAATAAAGATTTTAAAAAGTACTCATCCTTGTGGTAGACATTAGGTTTGTAAATATGCAAATAAGACTGCCTTTTTGTCTATACTGCTACTAAATGGTTGCATGTGTTCAATTGTTTTATAACTTGTAAACTTGTATAACATGTAAAATGTGTTATTTCTATTGTCATGTATAATGTTGGAACATTGTACACTCGGAAAAAAAGAAAAGATGATTGGATTTCAGAGAATGTTTCAGATGTAAACAGACAAAAATGAGGTAATTCTCTAGTAAAACACATTTCTGAAGATGAAAATAATCATGTGTTCAAATTTCAGGACATTTTCTGCCATACCTCTCAACCTCTTAGCACAAGAAATCTGGACTAGGCCAAAAATAATGGCGGAGGGGGAGACAAATGCCTAAAATAGTGACAAGTTTTAAATACTGCTCTTATAAAATAAGAAAGCTGCTAGAATAAAATATTTTTGTTATTATGCATTTTCTGCAGGATCTGAAGTCTGAAACTCAAATCTTTGTCATCATGTAATGATTTAAATCCTCAATGATTTGCCAGAAAACCACAAATTTTATGAGGACCAGACTAAAAATATGAGGCAATATCTGGACATTCTGTGAAAATCTGGACAGTTGAAAGGTATGGGTAATAGCTTAGAAGGTACTAATCTTAATAATATGTTATTACTTGAAAACTTAAAATGACCAAACCAATTGAAATCTAACAGTTGACCAGGTCTTGATGATAAAATATGTTAAATGGACGTGCATTTTAACATGGATGCAAGACTTATTTCTCTTGTTACATTTATGTATTCACTGGTCAAATGTGTATGTGTTTTTCCTGTTTAATGAATGAATAATTTTAAGTACATTTTCCCATGAAAAAGTAATGCAAGTGTCATGATAAAGTGATTTGTCCTGGTCCACTTCAATAAACATACATCACACCAAATGACATTTGACAACCTTTATTAAATTTCATAACATAGCTTTGTTCACCCAATTCATTAATTACAACTATTCATAATATAACTGATTCTAAACACAGCATAACATCCTTGTAATGTCAATCAGTGCAGTGCACCTACTCAAACTGCCCCCAGTAAGCAGCGTCCATACCTCTGCTCGCTTACTTTACTTATGAAGCACCATTCTTGTAATGTTAATCAGGGCAGTGTACCTACTCACCCTGCCCAACAAGCAGGGTCCATACCTCTGCTCACTTACTTATAAAACAGTGTACCATCACACTTCATACACCATTCATTGAATTACCTTCCACCAAATAAGCAGCATCCTTACCTCAGCTCGCTTATCTATTCAGCAAGCTTTCTCTAACTACTCATTTTCCTTTCCCCAGATCATTGAAATGAATATCCAGACACCAGAGGGGGAACAGAAGAGGGCAAGCCTATCCCTCTTCTCCACCTATCCCACTGATAAATAATCCTAATCTCCCCAACTTACCAATGAAAAGAGGGAGGGAGGATGGGTAGCAAGTTCATACCAAAATGTGATTGCTTAACCCAACTACACTAGACTAAACCTCTTAAGCCCCTCCCCATCCTTATCTCATTTCCTCCCTCCCCATCCCTATCTAATTTCCTCCCAACCATCCCTGCCTCCACTTAACCCTTTCACCTCCCCAACCCACTTAACCCCCCCCTAATATCCACCTAACCCCCCCATGAAGATGTCCCGGGACAACTTGGTTTGTTGCCAAACTTTTGTCCCAGTCCCCTTCAATAAACACACATCACACCAAATGACATTTGACAACCTTCATTAAATTTCATAACATAGCTTTGTGCACCCAATTCATTAATTACAGCTATTTATAATATAACAGATTCTAAACACAGCATAACATCCTTGTAATGTTAATCAGGATAGCATACCTACTCACCCTGCCTCCAGTAAGCGTCCATATTTCTGCTCGCTTACTTTACTTATGAAGTACCATCCTGTAATGTTAATCAGGGCAGAATACTTACTCACCCTGCCCAACAAGCAGGGTCCATACCTCTGCTCAATTACTTTACTTATGAAGCAGCGTCCCATCTCACTTCATACACCATTCATTGAATTACCTTTCACCAAATAAGCAGCATCCTTACCTCTGCTCGCTTATCTATTCAACAAGCTTCCTCTAACTAATCATTTTCCTTTCCCCAGATCCTTGAAATGAACATCCAGACACCAGAGGGGGAACAGAAGACAGCAAGACTATCCCTCTTCTCCACCAACCAGCCTGACCAGGCTGTTCCCCCTCCCTTCTACCCAAAATTGTTCAAACCACTACCTCCCATAAAGGGAAGGGTCAAGCCAAGCATCATTCAGTGTACCCATCATCTGTAAATCACCTTAGAATCTCATCATAAACCCACCTTGCCATACCATCACTGAAACACACCCTAATAAAACTCAATAAAGTAGGATTACCATGACCTCACTGTACCACCAGAACATACACCCCAAGAAATACATACTCTTTTAGGCCGCTTCCTTCAAAGCTGAAATTATGGCTCAACCTGAACGGATTGACAACCTATAACCACAAAAAAAGAAAAAAAAAAAACACAAACTATAACCCCTTGAACTCAAATCGACACCCTGTCAAAACAACTGGTATCAAGTCTCACACCCAGGACCCTGTCAACTGTAGCCTATCACTTTAGCCCACCAACTACCCTGTTCTGGATGTGCAACAACTCTATTACCATAGGGAATAGTCTTACTCCAAAACTTTAATGTCCTAACCTTAGATGGCAGAAATCCATCACCCCTTGACCTACTTCCTGAACACTTACCTATGCTCAGCAATGAAATACTCTATATGCCCAGCCATAAAACCCCCAATTCACTCATTACCAAAACATTCTTAACCCCTGTTTGTCCCTAGACTTTCCCCGCTAAAGCTCTCTTTCATTATGTTACCTATATCACTAGTAGGTAATTAAGACCTATCCTACAGCTGCCTTATCCTGCAACCAGGCTTCCTTAAACCTTATAACTCCCATGTAAGAATGCACCTAGTTTCTAAAACTACCCCAACACAGCCGCCTACCTACCATGCTTCCTAAAACCCTATCTGCAAAATTCACCCAAACCCAAAGTGAAATGATCTTTGTGCTATTCTGTAAAACCTTAACCTGGTATGTAACATTAACACTACCTACGCAAGGGACAAATTTGCCACCCCAAGATACCACCCGTTAGGAACAAACATCAGCACCCTGTCAAACACCTCATTGGCCCTTCCTCCACATATGGTTCAAACAACTGGATGAGTGAATACAACCACTCAAGGAATGAACTTCACTGGCTTGCAGGAGCCATAGGGCTGTAGTCTAATAAGTTCCTGTGCTCCTATGAACATTGTGATTCTACTCATCCCGTGGGATCACCAGACTCCCCATAACTCATCCAGGACAGTTTTCCCCTTGGCCCCCTTACTTACATCTTCCTTACTTGCCCCCTATACCACCGCAATAATCAGCTCTCAGTAATTAAACACAGAGCTCTAACATGCCTTACTAAGGTGATTACTCAGACCCTCCTTGTGCCCCATTCAAGTGACAAGAATGTCCATCCTATCAAAACATCACCTTTCAAATCCCCTTTTCAAGCCACCTCCTGATGACTTCTGCACTTCAGCAATCTGCAAGGAAAAGAAAAAACAATGAATTCTATGTGCACACATACCAATAATTACTTAACAAGGACCCTCCTGGACAACATCCCAAAAAAGGGTTCAAGGGGAATCAGCTGGGTTTAACAAGCTTAAGGCTCCTAGAAATAGATTGGGGGAAAATTCAATTTTACAAGAAAGGGCACATCAATTAATTAAAAAGGGGGTCGATAAAAATATACATCTGGGGGGAAGAAAATGAATCTTTGGGACAAACCATTTATTACTTTACATAAATAAAAAGGGGGTTGTCAACATCCAGGAAAGTCAAAAATAAATGAAGGGAAACAAAATTTCTTGTACACATCCAAAGTTGGAAAAACCTTTAAAAAAAATTCTAGTTTAAAAATTTAACGTGTAAAATTGTTTTTCTTGCCCTTTAAAAAGGGAATTTTTGCCATGTCATGGGGGCCTTTACTTTTTTTTGTTGCCCCCCTGAAAAACAAAAGGAAAAGGAAGAACAAAATAAATTCCAAGTAAGAGGCTCATAAAAAAACAAATCACTTACCCAGCATCCCAGCCCACCAGAAAAACCTAAAAAACCACCCAAATTTTTTTCCTTAAAACATCAAACTAGAAGCTTAGGGAAAACAAAAAAGTTACAACAAAAATTTACGCCTTTCTGAAAAGGAAATTAACTCTGAGGGGGGTGATAACAAATTGGGCCCCCACATAAAAAAAATGTACGGGCCCATAATACCACTAATAGCGGGAATGTACATGGTGGCAAACCCCTTTCAGAAAATTTGGATTTCACCATTAACAAGAACCAACAGAAAATCCCAGTGGAAACAATAGGTTTGGTAAAATATTCAAAAACCCTTAGGAAACGGTATTGAGGGGGATATCAAGGCACACATCCGGGGATTTCCCTAAACCCAGCACATTCAAATTTTACCCCCCAATAATTTTGGCCAGCAAATGCACTCTTCCAAAAATCAATCCCAATTAAAACCACCAATATGCAAAAAACCCCACCCTTACTGGGGTTTATTAACCGCAAGGGTTCCCCTCCACAATCCACTGATGGGGGGTTTTGAATGGTTCTGGCCCCCCTAAGCCCCAGCCCCCATATCTGGATTGACCAGCGCCAACATTTCCAAGGGGAACCCCCAAGGCACCTAGGGGGACTGGTTTAACTAGCCTCATAAACCCCCTGAAATGCAAAACCTAACGGGAAAAACCATAATGAGGAAGCACAAACAAAATGTAATGAGAGTTTTGGGGGCGAAGTCCGGGTTGGTCCTGGAAAATCGGGGGATTGCAACCCCAAATCAGCCCAAAGCAGGGATTCAGACTTTAAATGCCAAAAATGACAGGCCAATGGGGGGCCCAAAAAACCCCCAAATCCGGCAGGTACCAAGGGGGCAACCGACCTCCCCCAAAGGGGCAAAAAAAATGCCCAATTTTTGGTTGGCAAAAGGAAACAATCAGGATGGAACCGGGAAAGAACCTTGCCAAAAAAAAAAAAGGGGAGCCATTGAATACCTGCTTTAAAACATGAAGGAGTGTAGTATTGCATACATGGGCATGAAAACACCGGGATGTTGAGTGTTAAGAAATAAAGAGTGAAAAGTTTCCCACATAAAGTATATGAAAAAAACCACCAACAAAAAAGGGGTCAAGTTAAATTAAATTCCAGAAGAGGTTAAAGAGCAAGTAAACCCTTTAGAGGGATACTGAAAAAACCAAAGTTTTTGCCTCGGGCCCCTTGCATCGGGTTTCCCCAGTTGAAAATTGCAATGGCTAAAAAAGGTTGTACATGTATGTCTGCCCCTAAAAGAATAAGGGTTAGCCTTTTAAAAAAAATGTTGAAAGTTATGAAAAGTTTTCTGGCCCTGAGGAACAAAGGAAGAGACACAAAGGTGAGTCCGAGTAAGAATAGAATGACCAACAAACAGAAAAATTTAATAAGGCAGAACTACACAACAAAGATACCTCGAACAACATCAAAGGTCCCTCAGAACATTTGAAACTGAGAAAATTAGGAAAGAAAGAAGCTAACGGGGAGACAATTAGGCCATGTTAGAAAACATGGGAAAATCAGGGTTGATTGAACCCGGAACCCCATAAAGAATGTCACCAAAATTAAAAAAGCACTTTAAATAAGGGGAAATGCATAAAAAAAGCTGCAGCCAATGTTAAAAAGTGGAAAAAAAATAAAAAACCCCAAAAAGACACAATAAACAGTGACTAAATTAAAGGTTCAGGGGGAACTGGTATTGTGGGATTAAAAGCATAGCCAGGTTGGGTCTGAACCCAGTCAAAAAACATGGTGTAATATTCCAAAAGATCCCCCAAACATTATGATTTCCCCTTTAGCGGGACCCAAAAGAAAATTGGGTAAAATGCAATACCCACCCAGCAAGGACCGAGGTTCAGTGGGTCCTCCATAAAACTGGGTCCCGGGGGGGGGTTTCTGAAATTTGTCCCCGGCCCTTTTAACACGTCATATTTCCCCTGGACAAAGGGAGTAATTCCTGGGTACATGTCCAGTAACGGGGTAGATAGCCCCTACACACACAACACACTGGGGGGGAATATGAGAACGGATTATGATGAATTAGGGATTGTTGGTCCCACATCTGCTTGAAACTTTTGTGGCCTTCAGTTCCATGTAAAGGTCATAAAGTGGCGAAAAAGGGAAAAAAGGGGCAAAAGACCACACGCAAAGAAAACCAGGGGGATAGGTGGGCTAAAGAAACCAACCCCTTTGGAAATAGGAGAAAGGGAGGAAAAACGGGTCTCCCCCAAAACCTAACAATATTGTATGAATATTAAACCTTGGGAATTGTGGGTTTTGCCCCCAAGGGGGGTATATGAATAAGGATGAAAGGGGGCCATGGCCACACCGTCAACCTTTCCTGTGGCCCTGTTGATATAGTCCCACGGAATTGTTAGGGCCCCCATTTGCACATTTTAAAGGGGCAGTTTTCCCCCTCCTTGATGTTAATAAAAAAAATTTAAAGAACAAAAGGCCCAGGCTAGTTTGGGGGACCCATGTCGGGTGTATGTAGCAGGGACCGAACATAGCATGGGGGGCACCCTAAATAGTCCAGTGCGATAGTGTATATTGCAGTTGGGGGCCAGAAACGAGTGGGGATTTTTGGGGGTTTGCAAGGTCCGGACTGTTAAAACCCCCCCCAAAGATGGCCCTTAACTTTTTAAAGTTAAACATTTCCCAGGCAAGCTGCCCACAAAAATGCTTAATTTTGGGGCCCCCGGGCGGGGTTCCCAGTCTATTGAGGGTCCCTTCAATTCCATATTTTCAGCAGGATTTAGTTTGGCCAAATTTCGGGTCTTTTGGGGCAATTATGGGGGGACCATTTTTTCCCCCATTTTGGGGGTAATATTGGTAATTTTTAAAAACAGTGTGAAGTAGGGTTATTTTGTCATGAATTTAAAAAGGAGGAACGTTCCCATTGAGCTGGGTGTGGGGGGCAGCATCACCTTTTTTGTGATGTGGGATTAATCTTTGGATGGACGAAATTAAGGGGGAAACTTTCCCAATGTTTGCCGGTTGGCAATGCAGGGGTTCATATGAGGTTCGTAAAACCGTACGGGATGCCCCCTTTGAATAATAAAGAAGGCCTTGTGAGGTCCATGCTTGCAATTGTTGTTAAAGGCCAAAAAATCGTGATTGTATTTTGAGTAAGATAAGATGTTTGTCTGGGTTGTCTCATCTGTAGTAGTTTTTTGTTAAAAAGGTTTTAGGGGTTACCAACGGTTTGCCAGGAGGAGGGGCCCATTTTTTTTTTTGGGGAAAAAACCCATGCCCCCTAGGTTCCATGTTGAAAAATTCAACTCCATACTTCCACCCCCAGGGCTTAAGGAAAACCCCGTGGTTTGGGGAGTTTTTTTTTGGGGGAAGCAAAGTTCCCCAAATGGGTTCGGGATATATGCCAGTGAGAAAAAGTAGTTTTCCCCTTCCAAGGGGGGGGTAATCCGGGGGAAACATGGCCCCCATTGGTGTGTTGTCCAAAGGCCCCTTTTTGGGGGTGGTACTGGTTTGCCAAAAATTAGAAAATGAGAACTGTTGAGGGGGGCCCATTCCCAGGGGGGTTGGTTTTTTTTAAAAAAAAGGGGGTTTTAACCTTCATATTCCAATTTTCCCCGGAAACTGAGGGGGTTTTTTTGGGGGGGGGTTGGTTGTAGGGGCAACAAAAAAGGAATTTGCAAATGGGGTCAATGAGGGTCTTGTCTTGGGTGCTCCAATGGGGGTATTTTCTTGTGTAAGGGTATTTTTTTGGTTTGGCCTTCAGTTAGGGAAAAAAGCATGGAAAAATAAAAGGGTATTGGGGGATGTACCTCCCCCAGTGTCTGTTATGAAGAATTGCTATTTCCATACAGGGTTCCCGGGGGGGAAATTTGGGGGGTTCGGGTTTGAAGTTCCCCGGGTTACCCAAGGATGGGGTGGCGTTTTGGCCCGTTAAATAAGTTGGTCACAAGGTAAGACAAAGTCCAAGGGTGACGGGGAAAGTGTCCTGGGGTAGGGCATTTTGAATGCCCCCCCCGGGTAAAGCATGTATCCCCTTTGTAAAATATTTTACCAATTAAAAATGTTTTGGGGAACTTAATCAATTTGGGGAAGATGTAGCGGTGGGGGTTCTGGCGGGCACAAACAGATTCCCCTTATTTTCTTATGTGGTGGGGGGCATTATTGTACCCCCAGATGGACTAAATTTGGACCCCTTTTTGGGGCCTAGTATGTGATGGGGTATTCATGAGAACAGTCGTGACTATTCCTTTCCCTGGTGGGGGGCCGGGGGACATTGGGTTCACCATCAAGTGACGGGTTTTGTTTCCCCGGGGTGACTGGTCCCCTGAATTGTGAACTTGGACAGGGGTTTTTAGTTTTTTTTGGGGTTTTGGAGGCCTTGTGTTGGAAAGGTATTAACCAGAATAGTGTTTTGGGAAAGGGTTTGTTTGTGTCATTTTGGGGGGTTTTTTGGACTGTTGTTGTGTGGTCACCCCCCCCCCTAAAGCTTGCCAGCAGGGTGAGAGAGCCAGTTGTATGTAATATTGTTTTCCCTTTCGTGTTGGGGAGGAAGGGTTGTGGGAAATTACATTTGATCCCCTTTTCCAGCTGGCGGAGAGTACCATGAAAGACCCCTAATCCAGTTTTTAAGAAAATTTTGTAGCCGATAAAAAGGTCAATTTAATGTAAAAAAAGAGTAAAGGGAACCGGGGGGGGGTTTTTTAAAAAGATACTGAGGGATCCAAGGGAATCATGTGTTTAAGAAATAAAAAAATGTCAGTTTGTTTGAGTAGGGAAAGTCCACTGAATCTGACTTTGTCCACCCCATTAAAAACCCCCTCCCCCCCCCCAAACACTACCGGAATTCATGTAGAAGGCTGAACACCCCCCCAAAGAAAAAGCGGGACAAGGTTACTTTTAAAGGCTGACTCAAAAAAAAAGGGCCCCTTGAAATTGTTAGTCACCCATCCACGGGCCCAACCCGAATGTTTTACAGCCTTGGCCTCCACAGGGGGGAAACCCCAGGGGGTAAGCCAAAAGCCATAAGTTGACCAACATGGAGTATATCAGAAGCAAAAAAGGCTATTGAAACCTAAAAACCAAAATAAAACGGGTATGCACAACATTTCCCAACTGAAACCCATTGCAACAGCCCCCAGGACTAAAATTGAACGGGCCCCCGTCCCACAAGACTTTGAACAGCTTTACACCAAAAACCCAAAAAAAACCAAAACCATAGATATGTGTTGACTTAAAAGGGGATGGAAATGTGTACAGATGATCACACAATGAGTCAGGGGTCCTGTACAAGCTGTTGATACCTCCCAAACCCACATGGATCATTCCTGGGGTTGATAAAAAAGTGTAAAAATTACCATGTCCAGTCTGATGATGTCATCATCCTACAAAAATAAGGGAACCACCCAGTAAAGGTAAGATTGTTTAATTGACTCATTCATAAATTTTTAGGGAGGGGGGGTTAAACCCGAAATAGGGGAATTTTTGAAAGGGGGTGTTTTTTTTCTAAAAAATTAAAAAAGGAACCCTTTGGAAAGTCTGTGTTAGCATCCTACAAATATTAAGGGGCCCCCAAAATTATGTGTGGAAAAATTTGAATAAAATTAAGGGGGGAATCCTCTAAGTTTTTAGAATACCTTTTAGAGGGGAAAAAAATTAAAAGGACATTCTTTTAAAAATTATGATTCAGATCCTAAAATTTCAAAGGGGAACGAACCAAGGGGGTCTTAATGCCTTTAATGAAATTTTTTTATCATCTGAGGTAGGGGGGAAACCTCAAAGAGGGACGAAAAGTTTTGGAATGGGAAAAAACCCTTAAAAGGGGAATCCCCCTTTAAAGTTGTTAGTCCCCAAAAGTTGGGAAAAAAAAAACCCCCAGTTGTTGTGCCCCTGTTAAATTTTTAGTATCATAACATAGTTAGGGGGGTTTAGTCTCAAACGGGTTTTTGTGACCGGGGAATCATGGGTTTTTTTTTACTACGGTTGCTTTTTTAAACATAGTCATTGAAATGGGACCGGGTAAAAAAAAAGTGCAGGACCTCAACATAAAATTTAAGCCTGATACTCATGAAAATTTTTCCTTTTCAGATTTTCCCTGCTTTCCCAAAATTGGACATATTAGTTGGAAACCGCTGTGTGACCCCAAATAAAACCCATGGACAAATACTTGGTAGGGAATTCCGGGGGAAAGCAACATGTTCATACCCCAAAAAACTGGCAATAAAGGGGCATTATAGGGTTTTAAGTGTGGATATGCATGCGGCCCCTAAAGTGTTTTTGAAAAACCGGGGCCCCAAATACCTTTGGTAGTGGTCCAAGGAAATGCATCATGCTGCTTAATTTGGAAACATACTGTTGGGTAACCTAAAGGGGATTGGGAAAGTTGTTGGGATGTTGCCATAACGGACGTATAAAAATGTATTGGAAAAGGATCCTGTATGATCCCTTTGTGGTATTGTCCCATTTAATGATGTAAATCATGCTTTGAGTGGTGGAAAATCCCAGTTGTTTTATTACCTAAAGGGTATACCCAAGGTGTGGCCCAAATTTTTCAAACCCCTGGTTCTGTTTAAATAATACGAAAAGGGTCCCAAATTTACTGAGTTTTCAATGTGGCATTTGTCAACATTCAATGATTTTTAAGCACTGGAGGTGGGGATCACCCCTGCAACAACAATTCAACAAAACCCACACATATTCAACCCATCCCCCATGGTTTCCCCTTTAGACTACTGAAAATGCAACTGGCCATCAAAAATTTAGATTTAAAAATTTAACAGGGGATTCACATCCCATTGGGCCACTTTCACCAAAGCAGCATGAACCCCTGTTCCAATTCATGCAAGTGAACAACCCCTGTCCATACTAAACATGCTGGCAAATTAATTCAGAATGGCACATTTGGAAAAAAAATGTAAAATGGGAAACAATGCTCAAGATATCGGCTGGATGCATTGCCTCTCAGTATACCTACAAAGGTTCATTTTTCCCGTTGGCAATTCATTTGTACATGTTTGTCCCCCCCATAGCCAGTTAGCCATTTTCATCAATGTACAAGACAGGGGTGGAAGGTTCATAATGAAGGGGTTTTTTTCCCAAAAATTGACCCTCCCTGATGGTGTGGTTGGTTGTGTGGTGTGGTGTTGTGGTTTTTTTTGTGTGTAGGGACCAAAAACCAGGGGAATTTGGGGTTTAAAGTGTTTGTAGGGGGCCCTGTTGTTTTTAATGTTTGTTGAGCACACACCCACCCTGTTGATGGGGGTTGGGAAGCCCCAACGACCCTAGGTCAGCAGCTGCCATGGAAAATACCCGTGCCTGAGGGGGGGTTTTAGTACCAACCCTACTTGCTTGGGCAAGGTATGTGACGGACCCCCCTGCTGGGGTGGCCGACCTGGCAGGGCGTGGAAGTCAATAACCCCCCCTTTGCTGGTTTCCCCCCTGGGGAAGGCCCAAAAGACTGAGTGAGTGTTGCGGGGCCCTGGGCTTTTCCTGGCATGGGTTTGGTTAAACATTTTGGGGAACTAATGTTCCCCCCCCCCGGTTTACCTTGTAATTTTGGACCGCAAGGTAATGTTTTGTACAGTGTAATGGGGGCCCCTTTCATTGTCCCTGGTTTGCCTTTTGCCTGCATTACAGCCCGAAAATACTGGGGGTTTAAACCGGGGAAAATGCCCGGGGAAAGAAGGGTGTCCCCGGGAACCCCCACACCCCTTGGACCCTTCTTAAATTCTTCCAACATTTCCAAAGGGACCCCACCCCGGCAAAGAACTGTTTCTGTCCCAAGGCCATTGGGGAGGGTTATTTGGGAATGGTTGCACAAAATGGGTTGAAATGGTACCAGGGGGGACAGTGTAAACCTTCCTTGCCCCAAACTGCCAATCTACAAAGGGGGCCCTTCCCGGCATTACCACCCCAATCAGACCCGTGGAAGGGAAAACAGGAAAAAACCCCTTTCAAGTAAAGTGTTGCCCCCTCACACATGCAAGTGATGACCTGCCCAGAACACATGCTAGCCCGCCTATGAAAACCCACCCCCACTGAACCTGCCCTGAAACCCCCTGCCAAAAAAACAAACACTCCCCCAAAAAAAACCGCAATCCCCAAAAAACACTAGTTAGGGGGGGGCAGTTCCCAAAAAGTCACCCCTGCGTGCGTGGTTCTAAACCCGCAGTAAATGAAAGCCCCCTCAATACTTTCATGGGTTTGTGTTTTGTTGCATGTTTTAATGAACAAATGTGTACTGGCACAAAATTCTTCAAGTATTACTCCTGAATTACCCCATCCTCAAGGATACATCCATCCATTGTTTCGGGACACATAATTTCCTGCGGGTTTTTTTTCCCAAAATATAAATACAAATGTGCAATGACAACTGGGGGAAAGGGGGATTAAAAAAAAATCCCCTGCAGAAGTTTAGGTAGTGTACAAAAACAATATTTGAGCCATGCTGGGTTACATATGCAAATTAAAAAACCCCCTACCCAATTTTATGTCCATACACCAATACTTCCCAAAATATATTGCCTTTTTACAGATTTACTTTTTAATTTATCAATTCAACACAAATGCATCTGTGTATAGGATGTTTCACACACAAACTATGCGCAAAAAAGCTTGTGAGACTTGGGACAACTGAGGGGGGTTTAAAATGTGCCACACATACTTTTGGTTAGGCTACACTTTGGAAAACCACAGCATTTGTTTAATCACGGATACCCCTATTTCCCCCATTTGTAAGGGTTATGAGCCCATAGGGGGATTGCCAACATATGGTTTTTTGTTGAAATTTCACACCCCTGTGGCCTCACCCCTAGGTACATCATGTTGGGGAACATTTAAATACCTTTCAGCTTGGGAAACCCCTATTACATATTTTACTCATGGTAAATTGATTTTGTACAGGGGTTAAAATTTCCATAATGTCATAGGGGGAAACTTTCCTGGTATTTTGCATTGACGCCTTTACAACTGACTTGCCTTGCCTGCCTGAAAAGAGGTGTTTGGGGGTATCCACCCCACCTACAGAAATTTATTTCCCAAAAGAGGAAACCCTCCCGCATGGTCCTCCCTGGCAACCAGAGGGACCTACAAAAAGGGTTAGTGGCACTTGGCTTTTACTGGGATTAAATGGCAAAAGTCAACACAAGGTGTGAATTTTTCCTTTGTATTTCCAACACTGGGCAGAATGCAAAACAAGTAAATTTTTGGGTACTCAAACAGTTTGAGTTACTGGGAGTTCCGCTTTTCCTGGGTTTTGGTCTTTCAACCCAACAGGGTTGTGGTTTTTGGGAGGGACCTCTTAAATCCCTTGGGGAGGGGGGAAAGGCCACCCCCCCCCCCTGTCAAGGGTTTTTTTTAAAAAGACCCCCTGGGTTAATTAAACATTTGGAGTATTGTCCGTTTGAGATGCATTTCAAACAACCTGCCACAGTCATTTCCTTTCCCCTCACATTTTGCAATTTCTTCACCTTTTATCCCTTTCTTTTTCCCCCCCTTTAAAAAAAATAAAATATTTTAATGTTTAAAATTTAATTTAAAATATATTTATGAATATATAATTATTTTTAATAATTTAATAAATATTTTCTAGGACATAACAACATGCCTGGAACATTAAAACAATAACAACAGTCCACCATGTTTTTTTACACTTTTCAAATAAAAGGGTAATCCCCCTGCAAACAGGGGTTTTCCTTTTAAAAATTACAGGTACTGTACCCTCAACCACATCTTTTCCAAGCCCTCCAACAAATGTTCCCTTTTTCATAGGTGGCATACGTGAAAGAAAAGTTTCTTCACCAAATTTTGTAAACAAATGACAGAAAGTAAGGTTTCCCCCACAGAAACATCCACCACTGTAGCCAAAACAATACATTTCCTTTACCATATTACTTTGCCCCTATTCCCCCCTACCCCATTTGCCTTGTCCTCAAAAAAAAAAATGCAGTGTTTAAAAAATCACACAATATTGCTGTTTAGGTACATTCAGGAACTACAAAATGGCACCCCATACCCCTATAACTCTTTTGTTTCCTCTGACCCCTGTAGCTTTAATTTGTTGTTCCTAACTCATTCCTTTCTGCCTCCAGCTGGTCCCCCTTCTCAACATCCACAAACACCATTTACGATTGACCATTCAGCTTCCCTTTTCAATACGCATTTGCATTAAATTGACAGGGGGCAATTTGGGAAAATTTCATTGGGCCCCGGGTATGGGATACCTTTTCCCCCCTTTTCAAATGTATTTTTTTTTCATTGCCCCCCAACCGGCCCAGGGTGTTTCCTGGGGACCAATTTTCCCCCAAAACCGGTATTTTTTTAACAGGGGAGCCGTTTTATGCATGTGGGATTTATGATGGTTTTCTAGAAAATCCTAGCATGTGCTTTTATGGGGACAAGATTTGGTAAATTTCAATTTTGCCATTGGGGGGTCACCCCCTTTTTGCATTTTTTTCGATACCCCTTTTGGGTAATTCATGTATTTTTTTGTGAGCGTCTCTCACGTTTGTCCCGATTCCCGGGGGTTTTCCCCACCGGTTGTTGTTTTCATTAATCATCCCCCCATTGATGATGAAATTTTATTCCATAATGAAAATTTTTTGTATGAAAACCAGTTTTGTATTTGGCCCGTTTTACGCAGAGGTTTCCCCAGAGGGCTCCATGGGTGTTTAAGGGCACTTTTTAAGGTGGTACTACAAAACCCTTTTCTAAGTCCATCCTTTTAAACCCCTTTTTTCTAATGCTTCCCCCCTTCCCCACTAAATTTTAAAAAAAAATTTTAAAAAATTAAAAAAAAAAAATATAAAAAATTTTTTTTTTTTTTTTTTTTTTTTAAAAATAATTTAAAATATTAAATTTTAAATTTTAAATTTTTAAAAATATTTATAATTTAATTTTATTAATTTAAAAAATTTAAATTTAATTTTTAATTTTTTACAATCCTTTTTTTCCCCGGTGAAATTGGAAGTAAGAAAATGGTGGGGAATTTTGGGGGAAAAAAAAAAAGGAAATGCACAGGGGTGGGTTTCCAAATTTTTTTTAAGACCCTTGGTGTTGAATCGCAAACTCCCCCCCCATTTAACCACCACTGCATATATCAACCTAATGCTGGGGGCAAACCCGGGGCCCCCTGATGCTTTTTTTTTTTGGGTATAAAACAAATAAACCATTCCCCCCCCACCTTGAAAATCATTTTTTCCCCTACTAGGATGGCTGGTTCTCCTTTCACAGTCATGTCATGCAATTCCACAGCCACTGTTGCTAAAGACCCACAGAAAACAATTTGTGTTATACCATTCCTAATTTCCATTTACATTCCATCATTGTAATGCATGATATATTATTTCAGAATGATGTTATTTGTATATCTGCTGTGGCTTAGTGGTAATTCATGCAGTCTATTGTGTCAATGGTCTGGGGTTCGAGACTGGCAGAGGTTTTTTCTTTTACTGCTCAGCAGAACAAGGGCCCTGCCATAGAGTGACTAAGGCACTTTTAAGCAGTTGTAAGCAGGTTTGCGCAGGTTTGCGTGATGCTTAGCGACGCTTAGCTAAGTGCACACATGCGCACACTGGCTTAAACCCGCTTACTACTGCTTAAAAGTGCTTACTCCCACTAACCCCCGCGCTAATTTCTTTTAAAGAAAAGAAAATGGGGAGATGGGAAAGTGGTGAAAAAGGGGCACAAAGAGGGACAGACAGTAGGTAAACAAGCTCAGGATGTGCAGGACGGGTGTAGGGAAGGTCCATAGCTGCCCATTTCTTTAACAGCAACAGTTGTGCATATGCAATGAATTTGGAGTGAAATTTGAAACCTTCCACCCCTGGTGAGGGGTGAGGACAACAACGTATGTTGTACTGCCAATTCTAATTATCAGCTTACATGTCCAATGGACATGTGTGCAAAATGGGCAGCTATGTATGGGGCGTAATATTTTTGTGGGTACAGATTGCACTTTTTTTTTTCAGGTGAGAGTGGGAAGTGAGGTAGAAGAAGTAGGTATGTCTGGGGAGGTAGGTTGGGAAGGTAAACAGACAAGACAGACAAGATGCATATAGGGGCAGTGTATGACACATGGGGTGAGTGAACACAATTGACAGGGTCGGATGTTTGGAAATCGCAAGCCCATGAGCCCATAGATGGTAACAGTGGAACTGAGATCCCCACCCATGGGCAGTCACCACTGAACGTTCACAGCCCTGAGGGTGGCTGTGCTGGGGGCTGCGTAGGATGGGCAGGCTCACCCGTGAGATGCGCCACTCTCGCCTCGAGCTGGCGTAGGGTATCAGTGACTGAACGCTGGATCTCCCTACGCACCACAACCCGGACCCTTTGAAGGGTGACAGGTGGTCCTTCTTTGCCCATGCTTGCATGGGGGGATGACCCCATCCCCTGCAGCGCATCAACGTGAATGCAAATATTTATAGAATGATAGGACATATGTCCCAACAAATATTTAAGATTACACATACCCATTGAGGTGTGGAATTGCATGGTTTATGCACATACAGTACGGTGTAGAAAAATCCTCGGTTAACATCTTATAATTACCTTTTCATCTACACTACATTCCTAGTGACTGCAAGTGCATATCCCCTGCATTTATTATTACACTTGCCACCATACATTAGATTGGGTAATGGGTTTGGCTAGTTCATTATATGCCTGACCTATATCTGACATACTAACTGTCCAGGATGCAGATGTTACTGCTACATATTTCTTGATTGCATTTATATTTCTTTATCTACATATCTGGGATGTTTTCACATGACATTTTCACTTTGATTTTTACAGAACCCTGCATTTCTTGACACACACTCACATTTCTGGGAAAAAATAACATGCTACACGTGTGCCAGAATTACTTATTCATGCCAGCCAGTAACTGACTGTTGTGGACTGTATATATGTTTCACAGCTACTAGCACTTCCATCACCCACTTTATATGGGACTGCACAACTTTGGGTTGCCAGTACCTTTTTAAACAGTACTGTTTGTATAATGCAAGGGTACAACAACATTTCAAACTCTGTGACACAGACACACTCTGGGTTTTAGACTTTTATTAATGGCATGACACACTTTTCCACAGGATCACTCCTTTGTTTGTTTTAACGGTTTATATGGCAGACATGTTCAAGACATATTATACATTTATTAATGGGTTAGAACACTATTTTTTCAGGCTCACTCACTTATTTTGTATGACAGTGCCTGCAAAGATATTATTCCAGACATGTTACCTTTCTTAATGGGTCACTACACTCTTTTTCTGTCTCTCTGACGTTTTTATCTGACAGTACATGCAGAGGACTTATTCAGGCAATTTTATGGCTGTATTATTGGACTACAACACTTTCTCTCATGCTCCCTCCCATATTTTATATAACAATACATGCAGAATAATCACTAACCAGCCTGGTGGCGCAGCCTTAGCAGCCTATCAGCATAGGCTTGCTGATTCACACCACGGTCACCTGCAGCTGTAAAGTAAATGAAGGGATATTGAGACATACCTATCCATTATACATACTCCATTATCAATTCTTACATACTGCATTCCATGGCAACATACTCAGTTGTGGGGCATCCCGCATCCCATGGGCCTCCTGTATCCATTGGTTCAGGTGGTCCTGCTTTCGTCTCTTCAGGTCTGCATGGTGGTGATGGACCTGCTCACCAGTCCGAGGAACACCTGTGGCACTGGTGAGGTCACGAGCTAACTGGTTCCAAGCCTCTGCCTTGTACTCCGTCCCTTGGAACTGGCCCTGTAGGAGTCTTGACTCATGATGGTGGACAAGGAGCCAAACCATGTGTTTCGACTCCTCGATGCCCCAACGTTGCGCTCGGAAGCGTGTTCCCTCTCTGACACCAGACATTCTAACTGCAGATGTGAGCTACAATCAGTTGTGGCATGTATTCCCGCCTGTGGGGCTTAAATATGCCACATTTCCCGCACTCTTTTGTGATTGGCCGTTTTGTAAAATTCTCGGCTGACTGCAGACCTGCTTAGTAATGGTTAAACTACCATTAGTAAGTATATGAATGTTAACAGTGGCTGCTTCCCCTATGTTGTCAGGGCTTAGTGTTTCTGTACTTTGCTTCTGATGCACAGAGTCCTGGGTTCGAACCTTGTCATTCATTTTATTTTCATACTGTCCAGACAGGCTAAGGGTGTGGCTGCATTTAAGCAACTTTGCTCTACGGTGCCCTGGTTGGCGCGGCACGCACGTCCGCGCAAACACATTCCGCTGGGTAAAGCACTGTTAAACTATGGGCAACTCTATTGCACTGGGTAAAGCTCTGTTAAACTATGGGCAACTCTATTGCACTGGGTAAAGTGCTGTTAAACTATGGGCAACTGTATTGCGCTGGGTAAAGTGCTATTGAACTATGGGCAACTCTATTGCACTGGGTGAAGCGCTGCTTAACTGCAGGCAATTTTATTTTGGGATCCTTTAAAATATTTATTTTATTCACTGATACATTGGCCATTTCACTGCTTTTTAGTTATGTTTAAACATATATGTTAGGTATTATTCCATATACTGATTTAAAAAATAAATATGAAAGGAAGTGGTGGGACTTGAACCGTGAATGCCTCTTCTTTGTGCGAACGCTCTATCATTACGCTATTGCTATTTGGTGTGATTGATATAAACATTCTTTCTTATGCTCTTCCATGTCAGAATTGCTAACTGTAGCTAAGCAATGGGCACACCCGCGCACACACGTGCAAATACGGGCAGCTATTTTGGGAATTTAAAAAAAATTTAATGTTATGCGTTTTAGAACTGTGATGGGGGTTTACAATATCAGACAGTGAGGTGTTGGGAGCAGGGACATTTGAGCAGACTCGTTTATTTGCTTTTATTTTTAACACTTGCAGGGGCGTGGACATTTAGACTGCTCGGCAGTCGGACACACCCCCTGCTTTCTTACACGGTCCATGTAAGACTTACGGTTGAGTCAGCATGCCCTCATGCATATTCATGGCATGCTGACGTCATACCGTTCAACTGCAGCCTCCAAGTAAGTCTTATTAAGTCTAACACAGAGGATTCATGAATCCGGGGGATAGTGTCAAGCAAATAGAATACAAACCACCTACCCATGAACTCCACATATTTGAAGTAAACTTTGCACTCTCCTCCAGAAAGACAAATCATATTTCTATCTAGTGTTGTCTCCTTGTTGCATCAGCTATGCATATATCACATTTTGTTTCTTGTGCAGTGCATCTTTTACTCATTTCTATGCTTTATCATGCCTGTGAAGCATTTTTATAAGATAACATCATTTTTCATTCTCCCAGGAGCCATGTTCCTGAAATACTTGTGATTAATTTATTATCCTGCCTGATAGTGATATAAGTAAAACATATCGTCTTTAAATCTGCTGTCTCAATCCATTGTTTTTTACAGCTTCTTATCTACTTCTGTTCAAGTCTAGTTTTACTTAATGGTTAAGTCTAGGCTTGGACCTCTCCCACCAGAATGGACACTTGTTTTAACCACATGCTCACATGAAATTATCTTTTTAATAGCAGAATAGGGCATAAGTGAATTTTGCCTTAATACACCAGATAACATTATCTAATAAATCTCATCTTATTATTTAAATGGTAACAGTAAGAACAATAGGATTATCAGCTTTTTTTTTTTTTTATACATCGCATGTACATCAGCAACCTCCACCCTGCAAAATGGCTGTCGCAGCTCCCTCCAACCCTCTCTACTGCAAAAAAGGCAGAGACAGATAATCCATGTTTTTTTTTTTTTGTTTGTTTGTTTGGATTCATTTGACAACATATAATCATCAGCATTCTGGTGTGCTCGCCACCCACCCAAAATAGTCAAGGAAACGGGAATCATGAGACAGACTGGAAAGGCAGAACTGCTCCGCAACAATGCCCCCCACTCGGGGAATCCTTCAAAAGCCCGCAAACCTCTAATGCTATCCATTCCAACAACATCTGGATGGGTTGGCCAACAGAACACCCATCTCACCATTTCAACTTAACTCTGAAATCTGCCGTCATGTGCAGACAACTTTACACTCTGAACACTCACAATTGCCAAAGCATTGCTAGTATTCCAATATTTTATTTGTAACCTCAGTGATCACCACTAGATTCATCTATACCTGAGCCAACTCTATTGCCATAGACAAAACGCAAAGAGGCTGACACTGCCCAAGGGCTGTTTGCCTGCAATTCATGACCATAGAAGCCCGCTAGACTGATCATGTGCCAACCAATTGTGGAAAGAGCCAATATACCACCATAATTGCCCCAAGTCTATGCAGTTTGTCCAACGCATACATGTAGGTCCAGTTCAATCCATGTGCAATGCCAATAAACATGCACTCCTCCTTAGTACTTGAGGACAAAATTGCCAGGTAGGGCAAGTCTGCAAGTAGACCAGTCCTGAAAAAGTGCATTAAAGAAGCACTACTCTCTTACTGAATGGACAAATTCATCAGAATATGGAGCAAGCCTGTGAACCTCCACCCTGCTTGCTATGACCTTGACAGCTAAACGCAAGAAACAATGCTGCCTCATGATTTCCAATGTGTATGATCCACTGAAAATCTCACAACAACACAAAGGCCCTGAATTTTGAGCATCAAAGATACTGAATTTTCATGCAGAAAACTTTCCCCATTGCTCTGATGAAAAGCCACAACCTGCAGCTTGGCCGCAGCCAACCTTCACGCACCACATCCACAGCCACCACCGGGCTCCACCATGCATGCGCCAAGGGCAACCAAGCCTTCAAGCCTGCAAAACCCATCATCACCAGGCACATCAAGCAGCCAGGAGGAAAGCCCGCGAAACAGCGAACCACCAAGGCAAGCAAACAAAGCACCAGGAAAAAACCCGCGGAATCAGGAACCAATGAAACAGCAGCAGAGCATGTCCATCAACATCCTGTCTGCAGCCCCCAACAGTGAAGAAAACAGGATCCTCTTCCCTTTTTTTTTTTTTTCCTTTGGAGGCAAAGGCAGGGAAGGGAAATATTGTAAGTACCAAGCACCTATTTAACCTCCTACACTAGCGACCTCCCCACAGAACCCACTGCACTCTCCCTGAAGCCCACATCCCTAAACATTCATGTCTACCTCATTTCAAGCCTGCACTTTCTGTAGCCAAACCAACAAACCCCCTTGTCTTGTTAACTGCAGCAAGCTTAATACCCCAAAGTACCAATTCTCACCCACACCATTTTATTTTTTCTCTTTTACACATGACTACCCTTCTCACCTCAAACCTGCCACCTTCTCCACATCACCATCAATCCCAAGTCCTACCTGGTCACCAAAGCTCCTACCGGTCATCTCAGACGTAATCCTGTTCTGTAGCAAGTTCACGCCAAAATGTGATTGCTTAACTCAGCTACACTAGACTAAACCCCTTAAGCCCCTCCCCATCATTATCTCATTTCCTCCCAACTATCCCTGCCTCCACTTAACCCTTTCACCTCCCCAACTCACTTAACTCCCCCTAATATCCACCTAACCCCCCTCATGAAGATGTCCTGGGACAACTTGGTTTGTTGTCAAATTTCATTTGTTTCAAACTGTATAGAAGCTTACATTTGGAAGGTTGGCATATGGGTTGGGAGGTTGGCATAGACATTGAGGTGTTTATCTTATAAACACAGGGTGCATGGCTTGATTCTCATATGGGGAAAGTGGCTAGGCTTAAAATGGCTCACGAGGGCAGTTAGCCTAGTACAAATCTATAAACCTAAGAACATGATGTATGAAATCTTATTCTGTAGATTTAAATAATGAGTAGCAAAGCCAGGAGTCACACACTGCTTCTATTTATATTTCTAAATGATTTAATTTTGTAGTGATTCACAAAGTTTGTAACCCACATAATAGATTTGGCCCAGGATTCATGAAGCTCGGCGCAAGGCCGGCGTTAGGCTTGCGCCGACCGTGCAGTGTGTAGATGGTGCAGTAGCACCATATGCATATTAATGAAGGCATGCTGCCACCACAGCCACGTGCATAGGAAACGAGGCGTGGAAATGTCGGCTGTCGACATGCAACCTAAAATGCTTGAATATAACAATCTGCCTCCAATAGTAATCACATCTGTCAGTGTCCGTGGATACTGAAATTTATGCAAAGCATGCAAGACAGTTCTTGCGAACACAAAATTAAGAAGCAAACACAAATGCACGGTAGCGAATATCAAGTCTCCATCCCTCAAACAAATGACATTTAAAACCATGTGCCCGTATTCTAATGCAGTGTAGATAGTTATACCAAGTGGAAGTGAAACGCATCATGTTAGGGTGCCGCCAATAGCTACATCTAGCCCAATGGTCAGGGTTACCACCTGTCCCACATTGTGAGGGATAGTACACAGCTGGGCAGTTGTGTCCATACCAAAACCATTATATATGTAAAATATCCGGTGACCGTATGATATAATTATATCCCACATCTCATGTAATAGTCACATACAATAGTTATGTCCATATGTAACATACCACATGTTACAAGAAATAGAATAAGCAAGAAAACAAAACAGAAGGAGCATATAAACTGCTACAACAATAAGCTAACATGTAGGCAGAAAACAAAAGTATTATCCGTAGTACTGACCGAGGGTATGTGTTGTCCTGTAAAATCTGATTTGTGTCCGGAATATATCCCATCCTGGCCATATGAAAAGGTGGCAACCCTACCAATGGTCAGAGCATTCGGCCAAAATCTGCCCATATGCGGTCCAGGCTGTTCTTGTCAGGATGTGTCACAGCTGAACAGGTATTACCTGGGTGTACCTACCATGTCATGAAAGTTAAGTATGTGCGTGTACCTATGTGCATGATGTACAGCATGTGGAAGGTGAAAAATGCCAGGGTAGTCCTCACAACCATACAGGTACCTGACATATGTAGTGTATGCAATGTGTTCCCTTGACCGTGTCATGGGCCATCAACCAAAGAAGGGATGGATGGAGTGTCAGGAATATGTGTGTGGGGGGGAATGGGTAATGGTATAATTACTGTGTTGGATGCACAATAGGTGAACTGGAGGTGTATGAGGGAGCAGCGGGTGAATCAGAAAGAAACACAAAGAACAAGCATACACATCTGCAATACAACCTGACAGGCCATACTGTAGAACACAATCACACAAACATATGAATATTAAAATGTGTGATACACATGTACAGAAACGTCACCGGCACATACCCACAGAATGGTCTGGATGGAACTGGCCCATCCAAATGCAACACACCTGGATGCATAATTGAATACCCATCATCCCCTCCACAGCACACAGCCCACCCCCATACCTGAACATCCACCAAATCCAGCCATACTCGGGCTACTAGCTTGGCGCAGCCATATCTACACATAGTGACCACTACTCATATGTAGTAGGCAGTGTCATCCTAGGCAGTGTCAAGATTGTAAACTATGTATCCCTTGCATGTAAAACCCTAACGCATTTTCATAAATCCAAAAGAATGGACGGTATTTGGCTTGTTCAAATTTTGGATATCCCTCATGGGATAAGTATCCTGTGTAAACATCAGACTTGGTATCACGACAAGATGTCCAGTCCTGTAGACATCTGGACACAAGTTGTATGTGCAGTAGTGGTGCACGAGACTGTTCAGCCTCTAGACGGTCATGCAGAACCTACTACCCAGGATCAAACACCTTCCCGTGACGCACGTCTCCCCACATGAATAATCGAGAGACTATATTGTACACATTTGTATAGTGGCACTTAGACATAGGGTGATTAAGGCATTGATGTAAACAGGGCACCTCCTGACCCACTGTGTGAGGGACAGTAACTGTTTGGGTAGGTGTGTCCTGACCAAGAATGATACAATGGCAAATGTCCTGTGATTGTAGGAAATAACTATGCACCATACTTCATGTAACAGTTGCCTAAAGCAGTTATTTCTGGATATAAAATATGTAAATCGTACAAGAAACAGAATAAGCAACTAAAGTGCTAAAGGAATAGGCTCTCAGCTAGGAAAATACTAAATATTCTAAACCCTGCAGGTATGTGTTGGCCTAAACAATCTGGTGTCTCCAGAATATATCCCTTCCTGTACATATGAAAATGTGGCAACCCTACCAATGGTCAGAACATTCGCACAATAACTGGCCAGCCTCTTAATCACTTACAAAACCAGTGACCTTTGAGAGAAAGGTGTTGAATGAGAATGACTAATGACAAGAATTAAGAGTAATAGACGCTTTTAACTGCAGAAAATAAGTAGTAATACATATGTCTCCAAATCTGTCAACACGTTTCAAGTTAATAGTACTAATATTGTAGAAGTGTCCGTGATTGTCCCTGATTTGTCATTGCCTTGTCCCTGTCACTGTTGAAATTAGTCCCTGAGTATCACAGTGGTCCATACACATATGTACACCAACCAACTGTCACATTTGTTGACAGTACTATTGCATACCTGTAGTGAATTCATAATTGATATCCAGAATAATATTCATCGTATATATGAATGAATTAAATAGTCAAATGTGAAGGGAAACAGCAGTGGAAACATGCCCCCACCCTGTATTATGTAGTGGAACCACCCCCCACCCTATATTTTCTAGTACCAACCTAATAATGTGGTTAAAGATGCCCTTACCCCTGCATCTGTAAACACAGGTAGAATGTTAAAATCGGGACCAACTCTGTCCATGTGCTATGTCTGACATTTGAACAGGTACAGGGCAGTTCCAGTCACCAGTTGGACAAGCCTACACCCAGACCAGCACATGAACACCCTGACAATCAAACACACGTATGTGCCAGGACTGTAAGTGTTGGAGTTCTGAATATCCTTGGAGTGAGTAAACATGCAGCACGGGTCCAGAGCAGTAGGGAATAGGGAATGTCGCATGTGTAGTACTGCAGTTTTCCCAGCAGGAGAATGGATGCCTGCTGTGTAAGTGAAGCAGTGAGGCATATGTTAGGGTAGCTATGAACCATGGGTATACATATAAATGAGGCAGAACACCAATAGTGTAATGGTTAGAGCATCCGCCTAATGTAAAAGCATTCCCGGTTCAAGTACGACTATAGCACATATATTTTTTTATGTAATGAATGCCTCTGTGCTGTAAAGCCAACATTTAAACATGTAAAGGTGAATGTGTGTTTTGCATGGAGTCGTTAACCGGATTCCATCAATCAAAGTGGTACTGTCATAATGAATAAGGCACACGTAAGCACAAAGAAGTGGCAGTAAACGTATGTAACTCACAATAAGGAGATGCAAGTGTGCCTGCGCGGGTGTAAGCAGCTCCCAACATAGCAAATGTATGTTGTTTTGTACAGATGTAACTTATATATTTATATATATATTTATATATATATATATATATATATATATATATATATATATATATATATATATATATATATATATATATATATATATATATATATATATATATATATATATATATACATATATACATATATATATATATATATATATATATATATATATATAGATAGATAGTTAGATATGTGTGTATAGATAAATATCCACAAACATAAAATAAATATGAAATTTTATATATATATATCTAGAATGAACGTCGAAAGAAGAAGCATGCAAAATCTGAAGGTAATGCTACTCAATGCTAGAAGTCAAAATGCACTCTCTCGAGGCACTCCTAAAAATGGAGAACATCGATATCTGTGCAGTAACTGAGACCTGGTTCATGGCTCCAGAGAGCACCCTTGCAATACCAGGCTACAACTCTTACCACACTTTTCGGCCACCAAACCAGGACCGAAGCACTAAAAGTGGAGGAGTGTCAATATTCACCAAGGATATTCACACCACCAGGCTAGTTGGCCAACACAATGTGTCTGAAATTCTTCAAGTGCAACTAACACTAGATAAGACTGCAATCCAAATTGTAGCTTGCTACAGATCCCCCACCATACCCCAAGATTCTCACTACACCTTTCTAAACATACTGGAAAATATTAAGATTGAACCAAACACCCTAATACTGGGTGATTTTTACTACCCTGCCATTAACTGGGAAAACTACTCATGTCCCAACACCTTTAAGAACGGTTCATGGAATTCATAAATTCCAACGCCTGGATCAACTAATCCATAGTCTCACCAGGGCTCCAATATCCTAGAACTGGTCATTACCAACATGGAAATCGATGCTCCATACCTATGGTCACCCCTCGTTAGTCAGGTCTGACCATAAGCTAATTACCCTTAACATCCACATCCCACCCCCACCCCCAGTAAAGAAACCACCATAAAAAACTTCTCCAAAGCCAACTTCATGCTACTAAAGTCAGAAGTGACAAACTTCATGACACCCATGCAGACGGGAACTGAAAGTTCAACTGCTGAATTCTACACTAAGGCACTGTACGAGCACATCCACTCATGCATGAATCATGCCATCCCAAATAGAACCAAAATGCTCTCATCCAAAAAAAGGAAGCCAATCTGGTGGTCCCCTGCCATTAACAAACTTTACAACAAAAGGAAGAAACTTTTGCAGAAAAGAGGAAAATCCCAGGATGCAAAAAACTCCCTTACTAGCCTCAGTAAGAAACTGAGATGCCTCATAAAATCCTCCAAAGCTAGTTATGAAAATAAAATTGCCAAAGATTCCAAAGACAACCACAAAGCATTCTATAACTATGTCAAGAATCTAAATGGCAATGCTCAGATCTGATCTGAGTTAAAACAGAATGGCATTAAATATACTGATCCGAAGGATATTGCCAATATCCTGGCAGATCGATTCAGTGCCAACTTCACCCCCTTCTCACCCCCTAAATGGCCTATCTCAATACCGGAAGATTGCCAAATTCCAGTAATAACGGCCACACAGTTACAAAATGCACTCTCTAAAGACAAGAATACAGCATCCATGGGACGAGATGACATCCCGGGCTGTGTACTACATGAACTACAATATGAACTGGCACCTCACCTAAGTGTCATGTTTAATCATAGCCTCACCTCAGGTTTCGTGCCCACTGAGTGGCGCAGAGCTACAGTTATCCCAATAACAAGGGGATCCACCTTGGATCCCGGAAACTACCATCCCATCAGTCTGACAAGCCTTATCTGCAAGGCCATGGAGCGTATTATCATGTAACTTATAAACAAAAACATTGGCAACCTTCAAACACTGGAACCCACCCAGTTTGGGTTTGTGAAGGGCCGATCTTGTCTCCTGAACCTGATTGACTTCTTTGAATCAGTCTCCAGAGCCATGGACAAGGGTAAGATGGTCCACACAGCCTATCTAGACCTTGCCAAGGCCTTTGACACCATCCCCCACTCTGGAATCATAGATAAACTTACTAAGTTGGGCATTAATCCCTATGTCACCCAATGGGTTGCTAAATGGCTTACTGATAGAACCCACACTGTAAAAGTAGCCGACTCCAAATCCAGCTCCAGACAAGTGACAAGTGGAGTACCTCAGGGTTCAGTCCTGGGGCCGCTCTTGTTTGGCATCTACTTCTCTGAAGTACAGGTCAACACTAAGGGACTCTGGCTAACAAAGTTTGCAGATGACTGCAAACTGGGAGCCATTATTGAATCCCCAAATGATGTGGATACTCTACAAAAGGGCCTTACAGAAACAGATGCTTGGTGCCAGAGCCATGGGCTCAAGCTCAATGTCAAGAAATGTATTGTTATCCCCTTTGGGAAAAAACATGCATCCATGAATTACCATATAGGTGGCAGTACACTAAACACAGAAATTGTGATAAGAGACTTAGGGACACAGGTGGACAGTGGTCTCATCTTCGATAACCACATCACCACAACAGTCAGGAAATCCTTCTATGTGGCACACCTCATCACGAAGGGCTTTTCATCCAGAAAAAAGGAGGTCATTGTCCCACTGTACTCATCCCTCATTAGACCCATTGTAGAATACAACGCCCGATTTGGTATGTACCTCAAGACATCTGCAACAACTGGAAAGGCCTCAGAAATACCTCACTAAAAGAATCACAGGCCTAAAGCAGATGCTCTATGCTGACCGCCTTAAAAAACTCCAGCTATACTCTGTCGCATATCGTCTATTCAGAGGCGATCTCTGCTTAACATACAAGGCCATGTCAAACCCAGAGCTGTTGGACGTGCTACACTTAAAGAAATCCCAATCCTCAGAGCTACACGCTCCAGGGATCTAAACCTTGTCATCACAATAAACAAAACATGCTGGAGGGATAGGTTCCTGACCCAGAGACTCCCCAGACTCTGGAATATATTGCCCATACATGTCAAGCAGAATGCCTCTTTGGACCTCTTCAAGAGGAACCTTGATGATTGGATGGGAGAAAGGAAATTCACCCCAGGGATCACGTCAGTCGCCCTGCTAGACAGGAGTCCAGGAAAGTAAATAATGTGGGAAGAAATAGCCAGGGAAGTGTTATGGTTAGGCTTGTATAGGCCCTAGGGCTGATAGCCTAGTACCAATCTATGAACCTATGAACCTATAAGCATGCACAAGGGTTGTGAAGGGAATCTAGAGCAACTAAGGTATTATATAGTGCTTGCAGCGTATGTCAGATAAAGCTGGACAAGAGTGAGTAGAGCACCGCTATTCACACCAGAGGCAGGGTTATACCAGTGGCCATAATATCGTTGAAGTGCTACATCAACATTACACACAGACGGAATGTAGTTCATGTTGTGACCACCTACACTTGTAACCCGCAAAATGTTCATAATCCATAACACCAAGAAAGGCACGTATGTGCAAATATAAATGGAGGGAGACCCTGTGAATACACGGGGTGGTACAAAATGTGTGTAGGGCCCCTAATGCTCTGGAGAGGGCAATGTGTAAAGGTGTGTCATGGCTACGATATCAGGTGTATAATAACTGTTACGCGTGGAAACTCAAAACGGGTGGGCTGGAGAAACTATGGCTATGTAATTATGGACACAGGAGTGCCAGAGTTGGTTGCACCGGTTGCAATGGAGCCGCCTGTGTAGGTCAGCTAGTACATAGGTGCGATTCCCAGCAAGAGTGTCTTCTGCGTGGAGACATGCGTGAATGGGCGTACCTTCGTTGAAGGTTGTGCATCAGGGCTGGCATCTCCACACATAAAACCTATCTGCCAATCATTAGCAGACCGGAGTTCTGCTGTGGCGACCCCTAAGCGGGAAAAGCCGAAAGACACAACAACATGCAGACATCAATATTTTGACGTACATTCTCTGTAACACATGCATTCCATTTAATAACTTAAATAATATGAATGTGCACAGAGACAAACACAGTAGCAGGAATAATAGGCTGTGCAGATGAGGAATAGGTCAAATGACACTGTTTCACATCACACTTATCAGCGGTACTCCATACATGAACAAAGTGCAACATCTGTCCGCTGTATAATGTGCTGTATACTGATTACAAGTTAACCGGAGTGAAGTGTCGGTGTCATAATGAGTAAGGCAATAGTATGCTGTTGAAGCAGAGATAAAACCAATATGCATGTGTAAGTGTGTATGTCCGGGAAATGTATTAGTTAACGGACACACAGATGTATAGATATATATATATATATATATATATATATATATATATATATATATATATATATATATATATATATATATATATATATATATATATATATATATATATATATATATATATATATATATATATATATATATATATATATATATATATATATATATACACACACACACACACACACACACACACACACACACACACACACATATATATATATATATATATATATATATATATATATATATAGATATATACATAGATATATATATAAATATATATATATATATATATATATATATATATATACACATACAACAGTTATTGATATATACAAATATACACACAAAAAATATATATATGTCATTGTAGATATACACATGTACATAACTAGGTTACTTTACAGCAATTACGGGTAACATATGTTCAGACCAGGCATATGTTATTGGGAGGTCCAATAAACAAACGTTCGCCTCCCACACCACCCAGCTAGGCCGGTCAGACATACAGACAACCAATAAAGATAAATACACTGCTGCTTTCCAAACCACCGGCAAGAAAGTACCAGTGGGAGAGATCTGCAAGGCCTACACTTTAAACATGGATAACGGGGTCCCTTGCAGGATACCAAAAATTCACTTTACGTGTGAACCCTTGGTTTATCGATGTGAGCAGGATGTAGGTGTACATGGAACAGTAGGTGGTGCAAATGTAATAACACATGGGTTGACAAAACGTACAACATGTGTCCCGAGACGGGGAGAGTGGGCAATGTGTAGGGGTGTGCTCATATCCCAACTGCGCTAACAGTATGTATTTGTCATGAGTGCTGTAGAGGGGTGTCAGGTAGGTGAATCATGGGTATGCAATAATGGGCCTAAGTGTGCAGGCGCTGGTTGGTAGAGATAGTAGGCCTGCCCAGTGGAAGTAATTAATATTCATATGTGGGCATAGCAGACGCCTATACCTCCCAAACCTGAAGAGCACATCTACTGGATAGTCTGTAAACCATCGGGGAAACACATAGGGACCATATCAGTGCCGTGTACCTGATTAGCATGGATGTCCATAGTTATGAATCAGAATGTAACACAGTCTTAACTAAACACTTCCAGAACTAGTGATATTAGGTGGACAGGTAGCAGAATACAGGTAATGACTGATGACAACATGTATGAGTCAAAAATAGCATGTATCTTGACAAACGTGAATGAATACATATGCCCTGTGACTGTCAATGTGTCTGGTTAATAGAACCAATAATCTAAATGTGTCCCTCAGGGTGTTATGCAGTGTCCCTGATACAGTGTTCATTCTCCCCCATTGGTATGTGAGGTCTGCTAGTGACGGAAAGCGCATATTCCGCTGACCACCTTAGGTAGATGATAGCATAATAGATTTGGATTGCCACCTGTTCGCCTTTGTGAGGGACACACCACTCTGGGCAGCTGTGTCCTGCAAAATGAATGTTATGGCACATGACCTGTGAATTCGGGAAAGGAGGTCATATATTGTGTATAGTGGTGTCATAAAATGATTTTGTTGTATCAGAAACAGCTACATGTTATAGGAAACAGTATTAGCAACTATAATGCTACAAGAATAACCTTAACATATGCAAACCGGTGAAGTAGTCAGTTTACTACTGGCTGTGGGTATGTGTTGCCTTGCCAAATGTGACAGCTCTACATATAGGTCCTATAGGGCTGCCACCATTCCAAATGGCCAAAGTGGGACCTGCTCTGTAGAAATGTCAGACGTACCAAGGCAGAAAATACCTACAGCCATGCATAGAACAGAAATATACATATTAGCACAAATCAAAGCTTAGTCTAGCAGCAGTCAAGTTGCTTATGCTACTTCACATAACATATCGACATGTCGTGTATACAATAACCGTTACATGCAACTATTACAGACATGTAGAATATAATAATGTCCTCTAATCAGGACAGTTGCAATGGCTAGAGTATTTTCGCATGACACATATGCCTAATGAGGGACTGTCCCATGCAATGTGAGAAAGGTGTTACTCCTAGAGTCTCATGTCGTCAAATCTAAAAAGTGGAAAACCTACAATAGGTATGCGGTAGCATAACCCGGCAGAGAGATGCGTTTCCCAAAAAACATTTACATGCCAGCATTGCAGAGTATCGGTTCCCATGTATCAGCCAGATGGGAGCAGATTGTATGAGGAACACGCATATAATATGATTATGTTTCTGGACAGGCCGTCGAGTCCGTACAGTCGAACGCCTGCCGTCACCTAATGGTTAGACATACCCGATACTGTAATCATGTAGTCCGATGTAATAGGCATCACAAGGGATCACGCCCACCCAGCGTGAGTGAGAAATGTAAGCACAAATGTCGGTGCACTTGCAAGTGAGGGAGCGAGCGGGTGTAAGCGTGTTTGTCTACCAGTATGCCAGTATTGCACTGTTAAAGAAATGTAGAGTCTAAACAAGTATAAGGAGCTGTAACCAGAGGTCAGCAATGCTTCACACCATGCAAACCCATGCACAACCGCTCCCACCTGCTGGAATGTGCCTTACCCACTCCGTATCCAAAGGTGTCGTTCTGGCCACAAACAAAGAACCATCCTTTGCACGTGTTGGTAGCAATACCCTGCGCACACAGCTCATGTGAATTACCAATACACCATGGCATATGTACAGACAATAGACAGTACCACACACATACCATACAGCACAGTCATCCAACAGTATAGCAATGTACTGCCAGATATGTCCGGACCACTGGTGTTTGCAGACCTGGCAGTCCTGTGTTTCAGTGTGTGAGCATGCCCAGTATAACTGTTACACATGTTGTCGACTGACATTACCGTCATACCTTCATGTGTTTGAGCATGCCAAGTTTGGTCAACTGGATCACATGTGTCACATGTCCAGATAGTCAGTACTGTGGTGCCAACCCCTGCGTTGTACACCAACAGGTGGCATTCTGTGTCTGCAAGGTAGC